>NC_134688.1:109548027-109658883 GCF_050947455.1 Rhinoderma darwinii | reverse complement strand
CCACTTCTCTTCAGAACGCCCAGCTTCTGGCAGTGCAGACACAGCGTGTTCTCGAGAGATCACGCTGTGACGTCACTCACAGGTCCTGGTCCGTCTGGCCAGGCTGTGATAGGCTCTCCCACTCCTAAGCCTGCCATCCTGAGTGGTGGAAGATGGAGTCAGTCTCACAGACATAGAAGCAGGTGCAGACTGATTACCTATCGGCGTGGATACAGAAGCTGTGCCTGGCAGATCCTTAACAGAACCAATTAACTTCAGGGAAAAAAAAATACCTGCTAAACACTTAACAATAGCAGAAGGAGATGAATTCTTCTGCATTAAGCCTGAAACAATAAAGTTGTAGAAAGATCAGAGGACAAAATTTGCCTATTATTGCTAGAACAAAACAAAAGTCAATCCTGCCATGCGGCCGAATATTCAACCCATGTTCCCTCAGCTACAGATTTTTTAATATTCTCAAAAATCACTCCCAAACCAGATCCGAAAGGTGTTTCGGATATTGAATTCCTTCCTTGTCCGCATCCGGCATCAAAATGCAAAATTTATTTACCTGCCGATATAAAGAGTTTGCAATCTGATTCTTGGGACCCTCAGTATAAATGGCTTTCAACCAAATATTGAGGGATAAACAGCAAAGAACTAAGTGTCTTAATACTTTAACAACATCTTCAAACTTAGACGATAGACAAATTATTTCAAAAGTAACACCTTTGTTGTCTGATTTTAATAGCAAACACTTGTTACCCAGAACACAATAGCCACTAAAACAGGGAATGATTTTAACACAACAATGTTTTTTGTGAGCCCATTCTCGATCCAAGCACTAGCCCACGATTCCGCTGACCAGTGTCGGTTACAAAATGCTCCATAGCCATAAAAGCCTGCAGCGTCAGTTACCAAACTCAACGAGACTGCTTCAACAAATTCTGATTGCCATAATGTATGCCCATTAAAATCTTTAATAAGTTCCAACCACATTTTAAGATCTTCTTTTAAGGATTTAGTTAAACAAATATGATCTTGAGGCAACTTGACACCCCTTGTGGCAATATAAAGCCGCCTCGAGAAAATTCTGCTTATAGGGATCACTCCTGCGGCAAAAACCAACAATCCCAAAAGAGACTGAACCTCTAAGTGGCCTTCTTTTTTGCTAAAAATGTTTCCAACAAAGATTTGATCCTAACTATTTTATCCTGTGGTAAACAACACTCCACATTTTTAGTATCAATTATAATACTGATAAATTCAACGGAATTCCAAGGATAAACCGTTTTTTCCCCTGCAATAGGTATGCCAAAAAATTCAGCTATTTTTTGTAAACCCTTCTAATAAATCTGAATAAAGAGAAAAATGCGCATTACCTATAAATAATCATCCAGATAATGTATGACACCCCCACCTGTAACCTCAAATTGATCTCCCCTTTGTAGGAAAGTGGAGAATGTCTCAAAGTAAAAACAAGATAGTGTAAAACCCATTGGTAAACATGTGAAATAAGAATTGCCCATCAAACAGGAAGCCTAATAAATTAAATCCCTCTGGGTTATCTGGTAATAATCTAAAAGCCAATTTGATATCTGATTTAGCCAAAAGAGCTCCCAAACCATATTTCCTCAACAAAACCAATGCGTCATCAAAGGATGAATAGATAACCGAGGCGTTAGCTTTATCCGTCATATCATTTAACGGAGATTTATCAGGGCAGGATAAATTGTGAATTAATCTAAATTAATTAGGATCCCTTTTTGGGACTAAACCCAAAGGTGAAAATCTAAAATTGGGAAAAGGAGACTCTGAAAAAGCACCACAAACTCTACCAGCTAGGACTTCCTTAAAAATGTTATTCCTAACAATAACTTTATTTAACTCAACAGATCTAAGATTCTCGACCCATAAACAACACAAACCCAAAAACTCTGGAACTTCAAACCTAACAATAAGGCCTCATGCACACGAAAGTGTTTTTGCATCCGCAATTCATCCGCAAACCTGTGGATGCATTGCGGACCCATTGATTCCTATGGCCCCATGCACACAACTGTGGTTTGAACTGTTGTGTGCAGGACCGCAATTGTGGTACAGACTTGCCCTAAGAAGTGAAAACTACGTATGCACCTGCGTGTTTTATCCGCGATTGCAGATTTGCGGAACAGTTGCTAAGTGACGACAGGGACTGAGCTTTGTCGTTGTGCATGTTGGAGACAGTGTAGTAAAGCAGCACAGAGCAAAGAAGATGGTGTCTATCAATAGTGTAGAAAGGCTGATTATACTGGTCCAGCACAGTCCATGTCTTTGAGACAAGCGTCAGGAGGAATACTCTGACCGCAATTTCAAGGACAATGCCTGGCAGGAGGTGTAGGAATTGTATCAGGAGGAGTGGGAGAAGGGCTCAAAATCCCGAAAGAAAATGATGGGTAAGTTTCATTACTTTGCTCCCTACTGCTGCAACAAACTTTGCAAACATGTTTTTATGTGAATCTTCTTTTTTTTTCCAGTTGACTATATAAAAACACGCTGGAAGACGTGCAGGGACCAGTTCAAGAGGAAGCTGAATGATAAAGGGAAGAGCAGGGACGGCTGCACTAAAAAAAAGCCTGTACCTCTACACCAAGCAACTTTCATTCCTGAGAGATGTCATGGAGGTTGACCCATAAGTATTGCACATTATACTGTAGTTGTACTTGTGCAGTCAGGGCATGTAGTGATGGGTATTTGGGGGCACAGTGTTCGCAATTGCAAATATTTCAAGCAGACAGGATAGCCCATGGCCACCTGCAGCATGTCTAATCACCTGTGGCCTATGTAATTTTCTACTCGGGCCCCTGCTACTACAGGTCAGGGGTGCACACAGAGGGGGGTTTGTAGTTAACACCCCCTGTGACTAGTGCTGGAAGGCCCTAACATAACTAATAAAAAAAAAAAAAGTATTACTTTTTTTGTTGCATAAAAGCAGTGATTATGCCAGAAAATGTGCATTTTTTTAATTCGGTCAAAAAACAAAAACAAAACATACAATTTTGTCTGATGTTTAACCCCTTATTGGCCAGCCCATTTTAGGCCCTAATGACCAAGCTATTTTATTCGTTTTTCTATATTCGCATTCAAAGAGCTATAACTTTTTTATTTTTTCGTCTACATAGCTGTATGAGGACTTGTATTTTGCGGGATTAGTTGTACTTTTAAATAGCACCATTTTTGGGTACATATAATTTTTTTATTAACTTTTATTAACTTTTTTTGTGGGAATTATAAAAAAAAAATGAAATTCCGCCATTGTTCTATGCGTTTTTAAATTGACGCCGTTCACTGTGCGACGTAAATAACATGTTACCTTTATTCTATGGGTCGGTACGATTACGGCGATACCACATATGTAGAGGTTTTTTATGTTTTACGACTTTTGCACAATAAAAACACTTTTGAACTAAAATTATTTGTTTTTGCATCGTTGCTTTCCAAGAGCCGTAACTTTTTTATTTTTCCATCAATGTAGTGATTTTTTGGGCTTGTTTTCTGCGGGACGAGACGTAGTTTTGATTGGTACTGTTTTGGGGTGCATGGGACTTATTGATTAATTTTTATTCTGACTTTTGTGGGGGGCAATGGAAAAAAATTGCAATTTTGACATTGTTTTTTGCGTTTTTTTTTTTACGGTTATCACCTTGTGGTTTCAACTACATATTAAATTTATTAATGGAGTCATTACGGTCGTGGCGATACCATATATGTGTACTTTTTTTTTTTTTATTACACTTTTACTAAATAAAACCACTTTTTATGGAAAAAAAATTGTTTGATTTATTTTTTTTACTGTAATTTGTATTATTAATCTTTATTTCACATTTATTATTTATTTCACTAGTCCCACTAGGGGACTTTACTGTGCGATCTTCAGATCGCTGCTATAATGCTTTGGTATACTTCGTATACCAGAGCATTATTGCCTGTCAGTGTAAATCTGACAGGCAATTTGTTAGGACGTGCCTCCGGCGCGTCTTAACAGGCATATGTCCAGGGCAGACCTGGGGGCTTTTATCAGTCCCCCGGCTGCCATGACACCCCATCGGAGACCCGCGATTGCATTTGCGGGCCGCCGATGGGTGACAGAGGGAGCTCACTCCTTCTGTAAACAAAGTTGAATGCCGCGGTAAACTTCGATCGCGGGCGTTGGAGCAAGAGCTCAGCTGTCATCAGACAGCAGAGCCCCGGCTCCAGCCTGCACGGGAGACCCGTGCAGGACTTAGACTAGGCTCACGTGAAAAGGCGTCAGCCTAGCCTAAGGCCCCTTAGTGACTCACGTGAAAAGGCGTATTGGTGGTCACTAAGGGGTTAAGTACGGAATTTCCTGCGGCCAACACGGTGGATACACAGACTAGTTTTCTGCAGCGTATACAGACGTAGCCGTCTTTACCTTGACTTTTAACGCATTAAATAAACAATGGCTAGATCTCTTATCTTGACTTTTTCAATGACTTTTCTATGGCTTTTGTTGTGTGATATCACACTGCAGCAAGTTATCAGAATCAAGTTAAAGATGGCTTCATCTGTATGCCCTGTGTGAACTTATCCTTAGCAACCATGCTACTGTGTTAGGTCCATTCCCAGCAGGGTTCCTGACACTTTACAGCATCAAAACATTTAAATTATATTTTTTCTACTTTTCCTATAGTACAAAGGATAATCTCGACACAGGGGAGGACTCAGATGCGACTTTGATCGAGGATGATCTTGCAAGAGTGGAGATTGGCAGCTCCACTTCAACACCTGTCACTGTGGAAACACCTGAAGTGGCCATTCCTGTGCCTGCCACTGAACCTGAAGGTCGAACTACACAGTGAGCCAAGCGCCGGCGGTCTAAAAAAACAGCTGCTTGTGCAGCTAGGGACCACAGTTAGGAGATTGACTCGAGGGTACTAGAACATCTAGAGAAAAGATTGCACCTTTGTGGGGCTTTAGGCCAACACCTTATCAAAGTGCCCCTGGAGAGGCAGATGAGATGACAGTCCGCACTGATAGGTGTAGTCGAGGTGTTTGCCACACACCCAGACCCACGAGATCTGTACCAGGCCATTGAATACCATCACGCGGCTAAAAAAAATGCCAATGTGAAAAAGGTCAGGGGGCAGCAATGACGTAATAAATTACACAGATCTCCTGTTAGACAAAAGGAGGTGTCTAGGAATGACAATTAAACTTAATGCTTATACAAACACCAAAAATAAGAGTCAATGTAGATCGTGAAAAGTGCTGCTGCCGAAATCCCCAACGGTCACACAAAGGTGTAACCGTACAATAATGGTAATTTAAAAGTGGAAAAAAAAGGGATATAACCAGGGATATATCATGAGCCTAAAATTGTATGTAACACCTATCTGCAACATTAATGCCCGTTTGCTTTTCTTTCTGTAATGTTGCAGATAGGTGTTACATAGGTGTTACATACAATTTTAGGCTCATGATATTTGCAATTTTAATTATATTTATCCTTTTATTCCTTTATTATTTAATTACAGGTTTTCTACCTAACCAAATATACATATAAGTAACTTTCACCTTTAGATTCTATTGATTAATCATTACGTATTTTATAGTGCTTTTTAGACTTGTCTCAGCTACACCTATTATAGTAATTATCTTTGGGCTTTTTTATATACATCATTTTATATATTTTTTTGCTAATTTATTAATATATATATATATTTTTTCCTATATAAAAAAATGTTTTTTTTCCCTATTTCATTTATTTTAATCTACTTGTTAACATTATTATGTGTTATTTTTGGTGTTTGTATAAGCATTAAGTTTAATTGTCATTCCTAGACACCTCCTTTTGTCTAACAGGAGATCTGTGTAATTTATTACGTCATTGCTGCCCCCTGACCTTTTTCACATTGGCGTTTTTTTTAGCCGCGTGTTGCTTATAAAACTGCCTTGTTTTAACTGCATTTCATGTGGCCTGAGGAAGATGCCGGTGCGGCATTGAAACGCGTAGCCTACTAATAAATATTACTATCTACTCCTGCATCCTTATTGAGTAGCAGCGCCGTGGTTATATCCCTTTTTTTTCCACTTTTAAATTACCATTATTGTACGGTTACACCTTTGTGTGACCGTTGGGGATTTCGGCAGCAGCACTTTTCACAATCTACATTGACTCTGAAGTGATTGACCTATTCATTTGTGGTAAGCATCCATTCGTCTTACCCTGACTGTCTGATTGGGCAACTCACACTATGTGGCGCCGTGTTTGTTTTTTTTTTGTATTATATTGAATACCATCGATAGGCGTGTATGGGAGCAGCTTTGGCCATGGAGCTCCACCTCCAAGAACACCTCTGCAACCCAGCCAGCATCAACCTTACGACAGTTCCATGTAATTTTTCACCTATGATCGGCCACTCTATGGCATGCCTGGGCTATTGCCTCAACAGTATAGGCGTATGCAGCAGGGGGGGAGCCTGGTCTACGATCACAGCAAGATCCTGCAACTACAAAGTTTTATGATTTATAATTTTAATTAATATAATATTAATTATCTCACGATGAGGTTGAGTGCTGTATGTGTGTTGTGAGTACGCATGAGGTGTATGTGTGGCAGTAGTGTGAATATGGAGTATGTGTAGTATGCATCATTTAAAAAAAGCCACAAAAAGTGAAGCATTTCACCCGTCGTCCAGATAAATACATTAAAGGGGTTTTCCAGCCGATAAAAATCAATGGCCTATACCCAGCCGATCTGCTGTTTTGAAGTGGGTGCAGTGCTCGCACAAGCGCTGCTTCCCCTTCATTTCTTCTTGCTCACTGTGAATGTTGGAAATTCATTTAGCGGCAATTCACAGGTATTGCAGCCTTTTCTCCTATTCACTGCAATGGGAGAAATGGCTGTAATGCCTGTGAATCGCCGCTAAATGTGTGTTGCGTGTGTGGCAGAAATACATATACTTGCAACCCGTGTCAAGGGTCCTCATTCTCTTGCGAGTCCCTGCTCTACTACTGGAACAGTAAACTAAACTAAACATACAACAGTCCAAAACAGGAAATACAATAGTCTTGATCCAAATTAGGTGGCCCCACGAATAGCATCCATCTGCCCAGGGCCGCATTTAGAGTTGATGCTGCCCTAGGCACCTCTAGTGCTTACGCCCCCATAACTCACGAAGTTATTGAAACAGCGTAGCTCGCTGACATTGTAGCTCCAGCGCTGGTACCAGGAAAGGTAAGTAATAATTGGTTTGCTTTTTTATGTGTTACTAATGTTTTTTTAAATTCGATTACGATTTGCATTTTATATTTTCAAGAAAATGGTTAACGAGGGTTGTGTAGGTTTTTTATTTCAGTAAAATAATTTTTCTGTGTGTCTGTGTTCCTTTTAATTGTATTACTATCGCTGTAGTAATGGCCGCTGGCTGATCGACAGCATCCATTACAAAGGCAGGGCCTAGTGTTAGCCGGTGAAAACGATAGCATTAACCCCCCTTTATTACCCCGTACCCACCGCCAGTAGGGGTACCGGAAAGAGCCGGGTACGATCCTGAAGTGATGGTCGGCCACAATTTTTCATAACCAGCCAGATACAACATAACAGCAGCCTAGCATTACCAGGGTGGGAAGGGCCCATGTTTTTGCGATTTCCCAGCCTAATAATGTCATCCTGCGTCCAACCCAGTGGCCGACCATCACTGCAGATGGTTGGGTACTGGATTGTACCTGTCTCTTCCCGGTACCCCTGGTTGGCGGAGAGTACCAATGTAATAATGGGGGGTTACTGCTAGTCTTTTCACCGGCTAACACTAAGCCCCGCCTTTGTAATGGATGCTGTCTATCAGACAGCAGCCATTACTAAGGCAGTAGTAATAATCTTTTCTTTTTTTTTAAAAAAAAAAAAAGCATCAACACATTAAAAGTATTTTATTAAAATAATACCCCACACACAACCCTCGTTATTTTATTGAAAATAAAAACGTCATCATCGAAATAGTCCTCGAATCCGTAGTAGTCCAACAACTGAACCTGTAATAAAACACAAAAAATAAAACACAAAAAAAGCATTAGTAACACTAATAAATAAAAAAGCAAAACCATTATCATTTTTACCGTCCTGGGTCCGTGACAGTTAACTAAGCAATGACAGCTCTAAGCTGTCATTGGTTAGTATACATCACGTGGTCCCAGGTTATCCCCGGGTCATTCGCCTACTTTTAAACTTAGGTAACTGGCCACCACGTGATGTAAACTAACCAATGACACCTTAGAGCTGTCACTGCTTAGTTTACTGAGCCTGGTAAGTGGCGCAGGATCACCCGAGATGCGCCAGAATTTTGGCGCAACTCAGGTGCGTGCGCCACTATGAACCTAGTGCTGGGCTCCTTTAGATGCAAGAGAATTCCTGCGCTAGACGTTACTAGTGTCGGCTCAAGATCACCAGTTATCTTTGCCGTTGATGCAGGCCTGGTCTTTTCTGATCGGGCCTGCTCCAGTTGAACAATGCCAGATGGCGCGATGACGTAATCGCGCCGCCTGCGCCACACGAAAAGCACCGAATGGCGAGGAAGGGAATTGATGGTTCACTTTGCCTCACCTGCGATTTCAATTGAATTTGCGACTTAAGGATGCGGATACAATTTAAGATACGCTCTGGTCCCGGGGACTGTGACATACAACATTGTAAAATAATACATACGTTACCTGGTGCCCTCCAGTTGTGCGGTGGATACGCTGTTTCCCTCAGCGCTATCCAGAAATGGCTGCAGGGCTACATAAACTATTAATCTGAAAAGGGCCAGCTTTAAGTTGCATGGCACACAGTGCAAGACTCTCTATTGCTGCCCGCCACAAACCAAAAATGAACCACATATATAATGTACGGATGTAGCCATCTTTATCTTGACTCTGGTAATTTGCTGCAGCGTGATATCACACAACAAAAGCCATTGAAAATCAATTTAAAAAGTCAAGTTAAAGTTGCTTGACACTGTATTTAATGCGTTTAAGGAAAATCTATAGATGGCTACATCTATACATACATAAAAGCACATATTTAGACATTGCAAGCAAAAAAAAAACAAACATTTATATATATATATATATATATATATATACACACACACACACACACACACGCACACAGGCACATAAATATACACATACTGGAACACATACAAATACCTAAAGGCACATATATAAACACACAGGAACATGTAAACACGCACAGAAACACATGTTCAGGCCTATATATACCCACACAGGCACACAAATACAGAGTACAGATAATGTAGTAGACGTTAACCTGCAGTCAGGGGCGTAACTAGAAAAGGCTGGGCTTTTGACTGGGGCTAGCCCCTCCCCTGGGTGCCACACAGCCCCCTTGTATTGCCTCCCTGTAGATTCCACCACACAGAGCCTCCCTGTAGATGGCACCATACACAGCCCCCTTATATAGCGCCATACAGTCCCCTGTAGATAGCGCCATACAGCCCCCTCCCTGTATAAAGTGCCATACTGCCCCCTTGTAGATAGCGACATACAGCCCCCCTATAGATAGCACCTTACAGCCCCTTCCCTGTATATAGCGCCATACAGCCCGCCCTGTAGATAGCGTCATACAGCCTCCCTGTAGATAGTGCCATACAGCCCCTCCCTATATATAGCACCATACAGCCCCCCTGTAGATAGTGCCATACAGCCCCCCTGTATATAGCAACATAAAGGCCCCCCCACTGGGGTCTGCATCCGGCAGCTCAATAAAAATGAAAGGAGCGCTGGTTACGCATGCGCACAAGCGCGACCGGCCATGGAGCACGGGCACCCTCATGCCGCGGGCCCCATAGCAGCCATTATGGCTGCTACATCTGTAGTTACGCCACTGCCTGCAGTCCTGTGTAACACCACCGATAACACACATATATAAACACACAGGAACATGTATACACGCACAGAAACACATGTTCAGGCCTATATATACCCACACAGGCACACAAATACAGAGTACAGATAATGAAATGGCCGGACACAGAATGAAATGGTTGGGGGAGGCTGACATGACCAGGGTTGCAGGTGAGGAGGGGGTCAAAAGTTCCGGAAAAGAGCGGGAGGAGGGAAAGGGGGTGGCGAGCAATGGATTTGCGCCATTCTAGGAAGAACAGTTAGCCCTTGTGAAAAGGTAATTAATAATGGACGAGCACTGCAATCCCGTGGTCATGTAGTAGACGTTAACCTGCAGTCAGGGGTGTAACTAGAAAAGGCTGTGCGCCCCATAGCAAACTTTTGACTGGGGATCCCTCCTCCCCTGGGTGCCACACAACCCCCCTTGTAGTGCCTCCCTGTACATTCCACCACACAGCGCCCCACTGTAGATAGCACCATAGACAGCCCCGTTATATAGCACCATACAGCCCCTTGTAGATAGCGCCATACAGCCACCTCCCTGTATAAAGTGCCATACAGTCCCCCCTGTAGATAGCGACATACAGCCCCCTGTAGATAGCGCCATACAGCCCCCTCCCTGTATATAGCGCCATACAGTCCCCCTGTAGATAGCGCTATACAGCCCCCTCCCTATATATAGCACCATACAGACCCCCTGTATATAGTGCCATACAGCCACACAGGATAGGGGATACATGTGTGATCGCTGGAACGCCCAGCGATAAGGAGAATGGGGGACTGAAAGTCCCCCGAAGTTCTCCATGAGAAACCTCGGACTACTGGGGTCTGCGTCCAGGCAGCTCAATAAAAATGAAAGGAGCGCTGGTCACGCATGCGCACAAGCGCGACCAGCCATGGGGTACCGGCACGGGCACCCTCATGCCGCGGGCCCCATAGCAGCCGCTATGGTAGTTACGCCACTGCCTGCAGTCCTATGTAACACCACCGATAACACACAGTGATAACTCTCTGACTACAGATAATGTAGTAGATGTTACCTGCAGTCCTATGTAACACCACAGATAACACAGTGGTAACTCTATGAGTACAGATAATTTAGTAGATGTTACCTGCAGTCCAATGCAACACCACCGATAAGTCCTCATTCGTATTCACATGGCGGTGTTCGGTCCGTGATATACGGACCGCATGTCGGCTGCAATTCCCGGATCGAACACAGTTCAGGGAGGTGGGCACCTAGCATCATAGTTATGTATTCTCCCCATGTGAATACAGTCCTGTACTGAAAATGCACCTCCAGTGCCTAGTGGCAAATACGGCCCTGCATCTGCCAAGGAACCGCTCCCGCCAGTGACAGGAAATAGTCAGTATAGAATTCACGGGTGGCCAGTCCTGACACTCCAGGTCTTCCATAGTGTGTGTGGTCTAAAGAGATGGTAACTGTTGACAAATACTGGTTCAGTTCTGCATCCAATGCAAACTCCTGAATCCTCAGGAAATTGTGGAGGACAACACAGGCTTGTCTAACATGTGTCACATTCGCTGGATCCATCTGAATGGAGCTCTGCAACACACGCCACTTGGTGCTCAGAATCCAAAAGGCGCACTCCACATACCGACTTGCACGGGTAAGGCAGAAGTTAAAAATGCGCCTCCGGTTATCCAAGGCACACCTGGGGAATGGAAGCATCAGGTTAGGGGACAGTCCAAAGCCTTCATCACCCACAATGACAAAGGGTGCTGGAAGTCCTGTAGATCCTGGAAGCTGTCTAGGTTCTGGAAGGGCCAGCTGGTTTCACCCATTCTGGAAGCCCTGAAGACCCCAGCATCCGCAGAGATCCCATAGACCCCAATATCGGCAATTACAAACCAATAGTTACTGTCAGCCAAGGCCAACAGCCAGGGTTGCAAACCTTCCGTAAATTTACGGACAGTCTGCAAAAACAGGTGTTTTTTTTCTGCCTTCCGTAGTGTCCAGCAGAAAAAAGCACCGTCCGGTATTTCGTTAAATTCCTCAGGAACATTGCACTACGCATGCGCCAAAATGGAAAACCTGAAAATATGCAGGCTGTGGCCAAGTGAGTAAGTCTGAGTGAAGTCGGTGCCGGTAATGGACCACTCCAGTTACCTGATCTGTGTCACTTGACCTCACGTCAGTGACGTGAGGTCAGGTGACTGACTCAGGTCAGGTGACTGGACTGGTTCATTACCGGGCCGTCACCGACCTCACTCAGACCGCCACCGCGTGATCTGCTGCTAAATGTGAGTCACTTCAGGCAGAGCGGAGAGCGGTAAGCTACCGCTCTCCACTCTGGGGCCTATGTGCTACTATCTACAAGGGGAGCTGTATGGCACTACCTACAGGGGGGGGCTGTGTGGGACTATCTACAGGGGGCTGTGTGGCACTCTCTACAAGGGGCTGTGTGGCACTCTCTACAAGGGGATGTGTGGCACTCTCTACAAGGGGGGCTGTGGGGCAATCTCTACAAGGGGGCTGTGTGGCACTCTCTACAAGGGGGGCTGTGTGGCTCTCTCTACAAGGTGTGGCTGTGTGGCCCTCTCTACAAGGGGGGCTGTGTGGCCCTCTCTACAAGGGGGGCTGCGTGGCCCTCTCTACAAGGGGGGGCTATGTGGCACTCCGTACAAGGAGGGGCTGTGTGTTACACTCTACAAGGGGGGCTGTGTGGCCCTCTCTGCAAGGGGGCTGCATGGCCCTCTCTACAAGGGGGGCTGTGTGGCACTCCGTACAAGGAGGAGCTGTGTGTTACTATCTACAAGGAGGGACTGTGAGGCACTATCTACAAGAGGGAGTGTGTTGGGTTATCTACAGGGGGCTGTGTGTGTGGTGCTATCTACAGGGGGCTCAACTGGGCCATTATTACTGTGTGAGGGAGCGGTTACTGAGGGGGCACTTTTATTGTGTCGAGCACTGAGGTATCATTATTATCATCTGAGGCACTGTGGATTATGAGTTTGTTTAGAGGATGGATGATGCTGGAAAGCGAGAAACCAACATGTCTGGGTTTCAAATTCTGCAGAGACGAGTCATGGCTGCAATAAGTCGTCACAGTGGTCTGGGCCGGATGGAGAAAAAAAGGGAAAGTGTACGATTCTAATTAGAGAGCCGGCGTCAGCACCTCGCAAACCCAGGTAAGTGCCGGGGCCCACTATGCTTGGGGGGCACACTCAGCCGCCGGTTGCTTAGGCTGCCATCATGGCTCCTAGAGGGAGCCCCTGACGTCCCTGTTCATATATGGACAGTGACATCAGGGGCTCATCCTGAACCTGTACCCCCAGCCAGAGCAGTGCTGACGCTCTTCCTGGGGATTCCGCTCCTGATGTCACAGTCTATATATGGACAGTGATGTCAGGGGCTCCTCTGGGACTGGAATCCCTGGCCAGAGTGTTGCCAACACTCTGGCCGGGGATTCCGCTCCTGGAGAAGCCCCTAACGTCACTATCCATATATGGACAGTGACTTCAGGGGCTCCACCAAGAGCAGAATCCCCGGCCAGAGCATTGTCGACGCTCTTGTTGGGGATACCAATCCTAGAGGTGCACTTGACGTCCCTGCCCATATATGGACAGTGACATCTTGGGATCCTCCAGGACCGGAATAACCCGGCCGGAAGTTCGGCAACGCTCTTGCTGGGGATTCCACTCGTAGAGGGAGCCCTATTTGCGCTTTCTACAGGGAGGGGGGTGTGACACTATCTACAGGGGCGTGTGTGTGGCACTATCTACAGGCGAGGGTGTGGCACTATCTACAGAGGGCACTGGGGCACTATCTATAGAGGGCACTGTGGCATTATCTACAGAGGGCATTGTGGCACTATCTACAGAAGGCACTGTGGCATTATCTACCGAGGGCACTGTGGCATTATCTACAAAGGGCACTGTATATATGGGGGCACAAACTGGGGGCCTAGCTTCTATATGGGGACATAAAGGGGGTCTAACTTCTATATGGGAGCACAAACAGGGGCCTAACTCCTGTATGGGTATATTTGGGGGCCCAAACTGCAGTTTTTTTCCATTTTACTGCCACCATAAGTGAGTTCCCCCGCAAAGAGGCCCACTAAGTCTGTGTCGCTCAAGAGCCCATATAAATCTGTAGCCTGCCCTTGCCCCTAAGGTACAACTACAGTGGAAACCCCCAATAAGTGATCCCATTTTGGAAACTACACCCCTTAAGACACTTATCTACGGGTGTAGTGATCATTTTGACCCGAAATTAGTTTTCCAGAATTTAATGCATAGTATGAAAAATTTTGCATTTTTCACAATGATGCCATTTCAGTGCCCAATATGTTGTTCCCAGCTTGTGTAATCGGAGACACTCCCCCTCCCATAAATTGTTATGTAGGTTCTCCCAGGTACGTTTATACCGCATATGTAGCCATTATCTGCTGCCTGGGGACACAGAAGGGCTCAGAAAGCATAGGAGCGCTATATGGCTTTTTGAGCAAAGATCTTGCTGGAATGGTTTTTGGGCGCCATGTCACGTTTGCAGAGCCCCTGAGGTACCAGTACAGTGGAAAACCCCAAGAAATGACCCCATTTTGAAAACTACACCCCTTAAGGAATTTATTTAGGGGTGTAGTGAGCAAACTGGGAAGTGAAAATGAAAAATATAATTTTTTCCAATAAATAGGCTTTAGCCCCAAATTTTTTATTTATACAAGGGGAAATAAATGAAAGAGCACCCCTCAATTTGTTATGCAAATTCTCCTGATAACGGAAATACAACATATGTGCCGATTATCTGCTGCCTAGGCACACGGTAGAGCTCAAAAGGGAAGGACCACAATTTTGCTTTTGTTGCATGGATTTTGCACAAATGTTTTTTGAGCACCATGTCTCATTTGCAGTACCCCTGGAGTACCAGTACAGTTGATAGTTCCAAAAAGTGACCCTATTTTGTAAACTACACCTTTCAAGGAGTTCTTAAAGGAGTTTAATGAGCATTTTGAACCCACTGGACTTTTCCGGAATTTAATGAGTGCAAAGTGAAAATTGCAAATTAGCCACAAATAGGCCATTTCAGTACCCTATGTGCCCAGATTGTGAAACTAGGGACATAGACCCTGTATATTTCTATGTGGGTTGACCCAGGCATGGCAATACCACACGTGTGGCTGTAATCTGCTGCCTGAACGCACAATAGGGCTCAGAATTGAGAAACGGACCGCCACTTGGGCTTTGGAGCACAGATTTTCCATAAGTGATTTTTGTGTGTCATGTCACATTTGAAGTGCCCCTGAGGTACCAGTCCAGTTAAAAGCGCCAAAAACTGACCCCGTTTTGGAAACTATACCCCTCAAGAATTCATATAGGGTGTGTATGGAGCATTTTGAATCCACAGGTGTTTTCCAGAACTTAATGCGCAATGCATAGTGCAAAGTAAAAATTGCAAATCTCCCAGAATTATGCCATTTCAGTGCCCAATATGCTATGCCCAGCTTGTGCCACTGGATACATACATCCTGTGTAGAATAATCCTCCATATATAACTCTTAGGCCCTATTCACACAGAGTATTTTGCAGGCAGAAAAAATCGGCCATTTTAACCTGCCTGCACTTTCTTGCCCAATCTTTCGCCCCCGGCCATTGAGCGCCACAAGCAAAAACAGCTGCGAAAAACGCTTTTTCTGTCTCCCATTGATTTAAATGGGAGGTTAGAGGCGGTACCGCGGTAAGAAAGGAAATTGCGCTTTTTTTTCCTGCGAGCATCTAAAAAAACGCCTTTGTCTCCCATTGAAATCAATGGGAGGTGGTTTTGGCCATTTTTTGGCGCTAATTTTGACGGGGTTTCCGCGTCAAACTCAGTGCCAAAAAAACTCTGTGTGAACTGGGCCTTACACAGTTCCAGGAGTTTTTTTAGGGCCTACTTTTTACTTGTATGATTTTTTGGCAAAACCTTATGTTTTTATAGAGGCTCTATAGGTGCCAGAACATAAAGGAAGTTTAGGAAATGCCTCCTTTAATAAAATTACACTCTTCAAAGCATGGTATTCATCCAGGGGTATAATTGGAATTTAATTTTTTTTTCTTTGGGGGCGGGGATGGTATTATTGGAATATCAAATGAATTTTGGGAAATAAGTGCCCAGGGGGTATTTAAGCAATGAATGAAATGGATGTAATGTCATCACAGGAGTAAAAAATGGATTTAATAGGGGCGTGACCAGCTATGAGTGAGTGAGGACGTGCTTCTCTGAGCTCCTCCACCAGCGTCCACTAAATCGGCTACTATCCAGCTTTTATGATGGGGAAGGCAACCAAAAAAGGCAAGGCTGCCTCATCTACACAGCCTCTATCTCCCCAGACCGATATTGGGGCATATTTTGGGAGGCAGACACCCATGCAACTCAGGGGCTCGGCCTGGCCTGAGACCCGAGGACAAGATGGCCGTCCGGCACTGACACCTGGGCCGCCTCAGTGCCCTGAGGGCTCTACCTCACTACCCCCAGACGGCTCCCTACCTTCCTAGATGCCTGTGCTGTGGTCCCTTGACTCCTCACTCCAGGACGGGCTCCACGGGGAGATGCCACCCAAGATGGCCGCCGTGACCTCGGCATAGTGGATCCCGGCCCTGCAGGTACCGCTACTCGGTCAAGGCCGGCCTCACTTGATGGAGGGGTCGTGCCCGTGAGGGCCCCTCCGCACTCCACTGCTGCCTCCGCCGATGCTGCCGAGGACATAGCACCGATCCCTGACACACACGCGGCCCTCCAACATGGCCACCGCCATGTGCTGCAGGGAACGAAGGGACCGGAAGTGGGTCCTCTGGACGCAGCAGTCCTCCCGACCTCACCTCTCGGACCGGAGGTACCTCTGACAGCCCCTGAGGGGGCAGGACGCCTCCAGGCACTAGAGGCACAGCTGCACTGGGGGACTTCTGCTATGCTGTCCCTGAGCCCGGGAGCTGCTCCACCATCCAGCCATCCCTCTCCAGGCTGCACCCACACCGCTGATGGGACTAAATTGTGAGTACGGGGTCATTAACCCCATGTCCCTGTGTATGCCGCTCAGGCCCCCGTACCCCCCCCTCCTAACCTTACCTGGGCCCTAGCCCATTGGGAGCTTCCCCTGATTGGTCCTCTGGCTCCACTTGGGGTAGCCCCCTCATGCCCACCGGACCCCCTCAACCTCAATACCCCAGGATTCTACCCCACCCCATCAGCCCTTACCTCCCTCCCATGCCCACATCCAGGGCTTCGCCAGCTTCTCCTCCAGCCACCATGTTCAGGACTCTGCTCGCAATCTGTCTGTGAAAATAGACCGGCAACTCTCCTGGACATTCGTCAGATGGCCCAAATGATACCCACTAGGGCTGATATGACTTCCTTTGCCAGGCAGATAATGGAAGAATGGTAATCGGAGGAACAATATACGTATCCGGGGTCTACCTGAATCTAGTCCAACGTCCGATCTTTTCTCCACATTGTCCACCATCTTCAACAACTTATTGGGTCGCGCTGCCAAATACCTATATTGAACTTGACCGAGCTCATAGAGACCTACGTCCACTGAGCCTTGATGACCAACGGCCCAGAGATGTTATTTGCCGGATACATTTCTATGCCATTAAAGACGCTATTCTGCAAAAACTCAGACAACAATCCTCCATCTCTCAACACGGGACGCAGATACGTATATTGCCTGATTTGTCCAGACACACCTTGACACAAAGAGCAGCTCTTAAGCCCTTCTTGGAGGTTCTTCAGAATCGAGGCATCGTCTATAGATGGGGCTTCCCCTTTGCCCTAATGGTCAGGCACGATGGTCACACCTATACACTGAGGTCTCCCAATGACTTGCCTGACTTCCTCAGAGAGCTCGGCCTTCCTTCCATCTCCATCCAAGAGTGGCCCTCGTTGTTGTCGTCTGCGGGCAGGGGAACCCAACTAGGACGCCCTCCTTTGCCACAACAGGATTCTATGAGGACCTGTGCTGATGGGCGCCTCGTGTGTCTACTCCGGGACTTAGTTTGCCTTCCGAGATTTTTTCTGTTCCTGGAAGTCCTCTTCTGTTCTTGTTTACTTTGAGATGCCTAGTTTGTTTTCTGCCTAAGAAATTGTATTCATTACTGCTGCCATATGCCTTCCCCTCTATTCTCAATGTATCTATAACAATAGCTGTGTATATTTATACTTATGTTATTATATGCTCCAAGAGCGGGTCGCTCTCATGAATAGCTGTCGCTTTCCCCCCGTAGGTACTGGACCAATCCAGAGCGCAGCTGTTGCTTACTGGTCCCTCATATTTTTGTGCTTCGGTTATGCGGAAGTCTCTGTGTTGCTGCCTTTTATTTTGTTGTTTTTGTTTTTCTCTCACGCAATGTTTTCTTTGCCTAGAGTGTTCCACCCTCTTCTCGTCCTCTTCCTTGTGGTGATCCTGGACTCCTTCCTCTCCTGTTCTCTCCGGAACATTTCAGAATGTGGTTCTGCATGCGTCCATGGCTGACCTCACTGTAGCCTCCTTCAATGTGAAGGGGTTGAATACGCCTGAGCAGAGAGCGCAAATCCTGCACCACCTCCATAAGTGTAAGGTACATATTGCTTGTTTCCAGGAAACACACTTTAAGGAGGGTCACTCCCCGCCTATTAGACACAAATTTTACACACACTTTAGTAACAATCCACATTCCAGATCCTGTGGAGTAGCCATAGCTCTGCATAAATACCTCAGGTCATCAATATTGTCACCGACACTGACGCTAGATATGTCATCCTAGTCTTGAACATTGGTGGATGTGAGTTTCCCAGTGATCAATGCCTACGCCCCTAATACTGGTCAGGTCCTTTCCTCCTTCAGCTCATAGACACTGCCATACCAGTTGTACGGGGGACTGTGGTGTTATGCAGTGATTTTAATCTCACCTTGGACCCGACCCTAGATAATTCCACTGGTCGCTCCAGTATCGCCTATGACGCTATCACAACTTCAACTATGTGATGCTTGGCGCCTTCAACATCCCTCTGATAAAGACTTTAGCTTCTACTCTAACCCGCATGGCACCTACAGTCACTTAGACTACATCATGCCCTCCCCTGGGCGGTTTCCACGTCAATAGGCACGTCCATCATGCCCCGGTGTTTTGTACCCTACACCTTCCTTTTCTCACTAAAGGTCCCTGGTCCGAGTCCCTGCTTCTTGATGGGGTCTGTGGTACTGAGCTGTTACAAACGGTTGAACACTTTATGTCTAACCACGCCCATGATACCACTTCTCCCATGATGCAGTGGGAGGCACTCAAATGTGTGCTCCGCGGTGTCCTCATTAAACACGGCGCACGCCTTAAAAGAGAACGGGCCCACTCCCTGAAACATTCCCTCCAAAAAATCAGCTCCCTTGAATTGGCCCACAAACGTGCGCTTTCTCTCCCACTCCTACGGGAGTTACAGAGCACCCGCCAAGAGGCTAGACGTCTGTTAGACTTGACCCAGCAGCATGCCCTCCAAGTTTGTAGGAGTAAGTTTTATGAGTTTGGTAACAAAAATGGACGCATTTTGGCCAGGTCGTTAAAGGCTCAGTAGGCCCAATCCCATATATTAAACATTAAATCCCCTTCTGGCCATGTAGTCCACGCGACCCCCGAGATTGCGGATTGTTTTCACACCTTTTACTCTAAACTGTATAACCTTCGATCCTCCACTGGTTCTTCCTCCCCGGATAGAGCCTCTCTCCCCTCTCCCTTCACGCCCTTATCTGGTGCGGTGGCTGAGGAGATGGATGCTGATTTTACCTTGTCGGAGCTCCTCGCAGTTATTAAGGATCTTCCGTGGGGGGGGGGAAGAGTCCCGGACCGGATGGATATACTGCCAAATTCTATAAGACATTGACAGACGGTCTGGCGCCACTTCTTCTCCACGCCTTTAATTCTATTTCCCCTGCAGTCTTGTTCCCCATGGGCTCCACCTTGGCACATATTACGGTCATCCCTAAACCGGGTAAGGACCCGCAGATCTGCTCCAGCTATCGCCCCATCTCCTTACTCAACGTGGATTTAAAAATCTATGCCAAACTGCTGGCTAACAGACTAAATAAACACCTTCCCCATTTAATTCATCCGGATCAGGTGGGCTTTGTGCCTGGCCGGGAGGCGCGTGATAATACCCTGAAAACCCTAGATATTATTCATCATGCCCAGTCCCACCACATCCCTCTCATGATGCTGTCCCTGGATGCCGAAAAGGCATTCGATAGAATATCCTGGCCCGCCCTTCAACAGACTCTCAAACAAATGGGTTTTGGTCCTTCCTTTATAGGTAAAATTATGGCCCTTTATCATTCCCCATCTGCCCAAATAAAAATAAACGGCTCCCTCTCTGCGCCATTTGCTATTCATAATGGTACCAGACAGGGTTGCCATCACTCCCCATTGCTGTACGTCCTCGTCATGGAACATCTCATGGCTTCCATCCGGAGCAGCTCGGATGTTAAGGGTATTCTCATAGGTGGGATGGAATATAAGTGCTCCGCATTTGCTGATGTCCTTTTGGTCTATCTTAGGAACCCGCATGTATCTCTCCCATCGTTGATGTCCGAGCTGTCCCGTTTTGGATCATGGTCCAACTATAAGATCAACTTCTCCAAGTCCGAGGCTTTGAATGTATCTCTTCCGCCTTCAACACTATCCTTCCTCAAAAGTAATTTCCCTTTTTCCTGGCCTTCTAGGGGTATAACGTATTTGGGAGCGCGTATAAGTTCTGACCTCTCCCAACTGCTTACTAATAACTTTGCCCCTTTGCTAGGCAAATTCCGCACTGATCTCACCTCGTGGCATAAAAACGAATTCTCCTGGTTTCGCTGTATTAATATCATTAAAATGTCACTCCTCCCCAAGTTGCTGTATCTCCTGCAGACGATCCCCCTCTCCATCCCCTCTTCTTATTGGCTGCGTATCCAGCAGTGCTTTGGATTCTTCATCTGGCCAGCAGGTCACCCCCGCCTGAGTAGGGCAATTCTTACTCGCTCCAGGGACACGGGTGGGGTTGGTCTGTCGGACTGTCGTCTTTATTATTTGACGTCGACTCATGCTTGTGTTCTCGACTTTTTTCATAATCATGAGCCTAAACTCTGGGTTGAATTTGCCCAACGGCTCTGTGCCCGTACCCAATCTACCTTGCCATGGACCCTGCCTGGGAACAGACCGAGACCCAACTCCTTTGTTGTTTTTCATACCCTCCTGGCGCTACGCTCTTCTGGGATAGGGGGTTCGCTCGTGGATCCACTGGGGCCACTGACCCCTGTTACCAACAACCCAGCTTTTCTTGCTGGGGAGGCGCGTCTCTCCTTCTTATGCATGTCTTCCACTAATCCCATGTATTTCACTCAGGTCCTATCCGATTCTTCTTTGCTCCCATTAACTACTACTTGCCCGGCTGAAACGCCCTCACCGCGTCACATATTTCAATACTCCCAGTTAAAACATTTCTATAGATTTTTTATAATTTATTACTGAAATCCCAGGAAAGTCTCCTTATTGCTGGCTGTTCTGTAGAGAACAAAGGTGTTATATAGTGCAAATTGCGTGAGGTATACAGTCAATGTTTTATACCACACATTTTCTTAGGGCCCTACAGGGCTGCAGCACCTGGTCCGAAAGATTCACCACTCCCATGAATTGGATATACCTGTAGAATTGGTTTGATGGTCTGCTCTATGGCTCCCCGGACTGGGACTGGGGTAGATCGATCAGGATGGAGTGTGGGCAAAACAATAACATCACGCTTGTCTTTGTATTTGACAAAAATTACGTTTTTGGAGAAAAAAGCCCCGCTTTCCCCACAGTCTGTGCTATAAACGACTTGGGGAGACCCTTTTGATTTTGCCGAATTTTTCCACATGCTAGTGTGCCCCTGGCAGCAAGGCACTTCAAGAAGGGCACACTGTTGTAATAATTCTCCAAATACATGTGGTATCCGAGATCCAGTATGGGGTGGAGAAAATCCCATACTATCCTCCCACTTCTTTCTGGGGCAGGGGGACAGTCTGGTGGCTCGATCTTTGAATCCTACCCCTCATATACAAAAAAGCACAGTGTATACCTGGACACACTTTGGCAGGCCTTACACCAGTGGTGTTGCTAGCACCGGACCTCTGGGGCCCAAGCCCCGGATATTTGACCTGGTGCCCCAGATCCCCGGGCAACAGCCGCTACAGGGGTTGCAGAGGTTGCGATTGCGACCGGGCCAAGTCTATAGCAATATATTATAGTAACTAATGTCTATGTCATAGAATACACGGGCCCCTGTTACTATAGTGACTACACATACTTACCCTTCTTCCCGAGCGCAGCGGTAGTCCTGACGTCTTCTCGCGTCATGACGCTGTGCAGTGCGCATTACGTCTCGATGCTGGATGGTGTCGGGACATCCGCTCCACCGAAGAGCTGGGTAAGTGTAACATTGGGCTTAGATGTGTGATACGGTCTGTTGGACCATGTATTTAAGCTTCCCACAAGGCAGACTTAGACACAGCACTCCAGCAGATGGTAATCTTATACCATATAAGATTACTGTTTGCTGGGGCCCTGTATCTAAGCCTAACATGTGGTAGGCTTAGAAACAGGGTCGAACAGACAGTATCACACATGGGCCCTGTATTTAAGCCTACCACATGTGTTACTAATTTTTGTTATTTTGTGTTTGTGTTTTTTTACAGGTTCGGTTGTTGGACTACGTCGGATTCGAGGACTACTTCGATGACAGCTTTTTTATTTTCAATAAAATGGTTAACGAGGGTTGTGTGGGGCGCAAACCACTAAATATAAATAAATATGCATCACTGCTAAATCTACTTACAATAGGGAGGTTCTTAGTGCACATTTTGATCAAAAAGTGTTTGTCCACCTGTATATATACACACACACATTTTTTTTGGGGGGGGTGGACATATGTTAGATAGAGGGCCCCAGCAGTAAGTATCCTTGTACTAATGTGTGATACTTTGTGCTGGGGTACTGTATCTAAGTCTATCATGTGTGATACTGTCTGCTGGGGTACTGTATCTAAGTCTATCATGTGTGATACTGACTGCTGGGGCACTGTATCTAAGCGTATGATGTGTAATACTGTCTGCTGGGCCATGTATCTAAGCCTATCCTGTGTTATACTGTCTGCTGGGCCTATAATGTATGATACTGTCTGCGGAGACAAGGAGGGTATGTGGGACTACCTACAAGGGACTGCATTGCACTGTCTACAAGGGGGATGTATGGCAGGGGGACTGAGTGTGGAACCAAATAGGAGGGTTTTGACACTATATACAGGGGGCATTATGTGGGTAACACTCTACAGGTGTCTTTGATTGGAGCCCGAGACATAACTTTGCTTGGGGCTCCAGAAATGCCAAATTTGCCCCTGAGGTTTAGCACAAGGATACTTACTGCTGGAGCCCTGTATCTAAGGCTACATTCACACGAGCGTGACAGATTTACGTGTGTAAAAAATGCGCGTAAATCTGGTCGTGTGCGTTTTGCATCAGTGTGCTTTGCGTGTGGCATGTGTTTTTCACGCACTCGCAAGCACTGTTTTATTCAGTATATTGATGCATGAAACACGGACAGCACACAGATGTCGTCCGTGTGCTGTCCGTGGTTTTCATGCACCCATTGCCTTCAATGGGCGGCTAAGTGTGTGAAATACACCAATATAGGACATGCAGTGAGTTTCACGCAACGGACACTCGCTGTGTGAAAAATCACGCATGTGTGAATAGCCCCATTGAAATCAATGGGTCCGTGTGCTGTGCGTTATTTATTTTTCAAATCTGACATGTGTTAGTTTATGTGGTAATAAGGCTGGGTTCACACGTGGCGGAATTTCACTTGAATTCCGCTGCGGACACTCCGCAGCGTTAATCCGCAGCGGAGCCGTTTCTCCATTGACTTCCACTTCTATTTAGAAGTGTTCGTTTAGACGATGCGTAAAATTCCGCTGCGGAGCATAGGCTGCGCAGCAGAATTTGGTGTCCGCAGCATGCTCTGTCTGTTGCGGACCAGTGGCGGACTGGTTGCGGACTCAAGGCGGAATTTCTCAATTGACTTCAATGGAGATTCTAAATTCCGCAATGAAGTCCGCAGCTGTCATGCACATGTTATGTGTGCTGCGAATGCGTCTTGCTTTTTTGACATGACATTTCTTCATTCTGGCTGGACCTATGTATTTCTAGGTCTACAGCCAGACTGAGGAAGTCAATGGGGCTCCCGTGATTACGGGAGCGTTGCTAGGAGACGTCAGTAAATAGTCACTGTCCAGGGTGCTGAAAGAGTTAAGTGATCGGCAGTAACTGTTTCTGCACCCTGGACAGTGACTACCGATCCCAATATACAGCAACCTGTCAAAAAAATAGAAGTTCATACTTACCGAGAACTCCCTGCTTCTGTCTCCAGTCCGGCTTCCCAGGATGACGTTTCAGTGTAAGTGACGGCTGCAGCCAATCACAGGCTGCAGCGGTCACATGGACTGCCGTGTCATCCAGGGAGGTCGGGCTGGATGCCGAAAGAGGGATGCGTCACCAAGACAACGGCTGGTAAGTATGAAATTCTTTTACTTTCACTAGGGAAAGTGCTGTCCCTTCTCTCTATCCTGCACTGATAGAGAGAAGGGAAGCACTTTTCCCGCAGTCCACAGCAGCTAGTCCGCATCAATTTACTGCACATTTTGGGCAGATCCGCCGCAGAATCTGCAACGCAGATTCTGTGCGGCATTGATGCGGACAGTTGCGGAGGAAAACCGCCACGTGGGGGCATGCCCTAACTCTGGAATGCTTTTACCTATCCAAGCGATTCTGAGATTGTTTTCTCGTGACATATTGTACATTACGTCTGTGGAAAAATTTGGTAGATAAATGCAGTATTTATTTGTGAAAAACACCAAAATTTAGAGAAAATTTGCAAAAAATTGCATTTTTCTAAATTTGAATGTATCTGCTTGCAAAAGAGATATTAATACCACACACAATAGCAACTAGTTAACATTTCCCATATGTCTACTTTATGTTTGCATAGTTTTTTGAACGTCCTTTTATTTTTGTAGGACGTTACAAGGTTTAGAACTTTAGCAACAATTTCCAAAACCTATTTTTTCATGGACCAGTTCATTTCTGAAGTGGCTTTGAGGGCCTTATATATTAGAAAGTCCCCATAAATCACCCCATTTTAAAAACTTCACCCCTCAAAGTATTCAAAACCGCATTAAGAAAGTTTCTTAACCCTTTAGGCGTTTCACAGGAATTAAGGCAAAGTAGAGGTGTAATTTACAAATGTAATTTTTTTTTGCAGAAGTTCATTTGTAATACAAAAATTTCTGTAACACAGAAGGATTGACATGAGAAACTCAACTCAATATTTATTGCCCAGATTCTGCAGTATTTAGAAATATCCCACATGTGGCCCTAGTGTGGTAATGGACTGAAACACAGGCCTTACAAGCAAAGGAGCACATAGTGGATTTTGAAGCCTCCTTTTTATTACAATATATTTTAGGCTCCATGTCTGGTGGTGCCTAAACAGTGAAAACCACCAAAAAGTGACCCCATTTTTGAAACTACACCCCTCAAGGAATTTATTTAGTTGTATAGTGAGCTTTTTAACCCCACAGGTTTTTTGCTGAATTTATTGGAATTAGTCTGTGAAAATGAAACTCTACATTTCTTCTGAAGAAACATAGACATTTTTAATTTTTGCAAGGAATAAAGGAGAAAAAGCACCCCAACATTTGTAAAGAAATTTATCCTGATTACGGCAATACCCCATATGTGGTCATAAACTTATGTTTTAACACATTACAGCCCTCAGAAGGGAAGGAGCGCCATTTGGCTTTTGGAGCTCAAATTTTGCTATAATGGTTTTTGGTGCCATGTCACATTTGCAACGCCCTGGAGGGACCAAAATAGCGGAAACCCCCCAAAAGTGACCACAAGAGAGTAAATGCCTCTTCAGCGGTATATAACTTGCGTGCTATTTTTTTAAGTATTTTTCTTTAATTTATTTTTTGTAACAATTTTAATAAAAGTAACAAAGAAAAAGTCCACTAATCAATAGATCAATAAATTTATAAACGACCCCAACAATTAATCAATTAGTATCTAGAATTAATAGAACTGTAAAATATAGGAATAAATGTGTGTATATGTATATATTACATATACATATATAATCAATTGAATCTTTACAACTAATCAATTGTTGAACGACTAATAATTAATAACGTTATGAACCCTTACAATAAATTATTTGATATGTGGAATTAATAAAATTAATAATTTATATGAATGTTTGTATGTGTAAATATATATATATATATATATATATATATATATATATATAGATAGATAGATAGATAGATAGATAGATAGATAGATAGATAGATAGATAGATAGATATACACAAAGTCCAGCAGCACCAGCAGCGTGTGGGTGCAAGCTCAAAGGGACAGACCGAGTCCCAGATACACAGAAATCCCAAAAATGAGCAGCAACTCCAATATAAATGGTGAAAAAGTGGGTACTTTAATGCCCGTGCCCGAGCACGGGCATTAAAGTACCCACTTTTTCACCCTTTACATTGGAGTTGCTGCTCATTTTTGGGATTTATATATATATATATATATATATATATATATATATATATATATATATATATTACGTGTCTGTATATCTATACCACATTGTAGATATATACACTACCGTTCAAAAGTTTGGGGTCCCCCAGACAATTTTGTGTTTTCCTTGAAAACTCACACTTATATTTATCAAATGAGTTGCAAAATGACTAGAAAATATAGTCAAGACATTGACAAGGTTAGAAATAATGATTTTTATTTGAAATAATAATTTTCTCCTTCAAACTTTGCTTTCGTCAAAGAATGCTCCATTTGCAGCAATTACAGCATTGCAGACCTTTGGCATTCTAGCTGTTAATTTGCTGAGGTAATCGGGAGAAATTTCACCCCATGCTTACAGAAGGCCCTCCCACAAGTTGGATTGGCTTGATGGGCACTTCTTGCGTACCATACGGTCAAGCTGCTCCCACAACAGCTCTGTGGGGTTGAGATCTGGTGACTGCGCTGGCCACTCCATTACAGATAGAATACCAGCTGCCTGCTTCTTCCCTAAATAGTTCTTGCATAATTTGGAGGTGTGCTTTGGGTCATTATCCTGTTGTAGGATGAAATTGGCTCCAATCAAGCGCTGTCCACAGGGTATGGCATGGCGTTGCAAAATGGAGTGATATCCTTCCTTATTCAAAATCCCTTTTAACTTGTACAAATCTCCCACTTTACCAGCACCAAAGCAACCCCAGACCATCACATTACCTCCACCATGCTTGACAGATGGCGTCAGGCACTCTTGCAGCATCTTTTCATTTGTTCTGCATCTCACAAATGTTCTTCTGTGTGATCCAAACACCTCAAACTTCGATTAGTCTGTCCATAACACTTTTTTCCAATCTTCCTCTGTCCAATGTCTGTGTGCTTTTGCCCATATTAATCTTTTCCTTTTTATTAGCCAGTCTCAGATATGGCTTTTTCTTTGCCACTCTGCCCTGAAGGCCAGCATTCCAGAGTCGCCTCTTCACTGTAGATGTCTATTTCTCAAACTAGAGATTCTAATGTACTTGTCTTGTTGCTCAGTTGTGCAGCGGGGCCTCCCACTTCTCTTTCTACTCTGGTTAGAGCCTGTTTGTGCTGTCCTCTGAAGGGAGTAGTACACACCGTTGTAGGAAATCTTCAGTTTCTTGGCAATTTCTCGCATAGAATAGCCTTCATTACTAAGAACAAGAATAGACTGTCAAGTTTCACATGAAAGCTCTCTTTTTCTAGCCATTTTGAGAGTTTAATCGAACAAATGTAATGCTCCAGATTCTCAACTAGCTCAAAGGAAGGTCAGTTTTATAGCTCCTCTAAACAGCAAAACTGTTTACAGCGGTGCTAACATAATTGCACAAGGGTTTTCAAGTGTTTTCTAATCATCCATTAGCCTTCTAACACAGTTAGCAAACACAATGTACCATTAGAACACTGGAGTGATGGTTGCTGGAAATGGGCTTATATACACCTATGTAGATATTGCATTAAAAACCAGACGTTTGCAGCTAGAATAGTCATTTAGCACATTAACATTGTATAGAGTGTATTTCTGATTAATTTAATGTTATCTTCATTGAAAAAAACTGTGCTTTTCTTGCAAAAATAAGGAAATTTCTAAGTGACCCTAAACTTTTGAACGGTAGTGTATGTAATTAATTAAATCACAACTAAATTATGACAACCCTAATAAATAATACATTTATGAACAACCCTAACAATGAATCAATGTATTTACAATTTACAGACGTGTAAAATATATGAAGAGATTTATATAAGTATATCTGTGTATATGTATATATTACATGTACGTATATATCTATATGATATTATAGATGTATAACATCCCTAATTATTAATTTTTAGTATTAACAAATTTCAAATATGTCTATATATAATATATATTACGTGTGTGTGTGTGTGTATGTATATATATATATATATATATATATATATATATATATATATACATATATACACACACACACACACACACAGTATATAAATATATATATATATATATATATATATATATATATATATATATATATATATGTATGATTTTATAGATATATACATACATTTATTACAAGCCTTAATTGATTATTAATTAATTGCCCTAATCTGAGTGCTATCTAAACTATCTACCTAACAGACTACCTAAACTATAACTAGCTGCCTACAGTAAACTATCTATGTGGAGGTGGTTTTTGTGTGTTTTTCACAGTCAGTGTGTCTTTATACGAGACACACAGCAGCTGCTCGGCACAGTGCTTCTCTCTCACTGTCTCAGAACGATCTGACAGGGAGGGAGGAGAAACATTGTAACTAACAGCACAAAAGTTTGTTGCTGCAACAAACTTTGCTGTGAACAATATTATGGGTTTATCATGGTGATCACGTCATCGGGACCGGCACCAATACAGTCTTGATGTCTTCTCTCAGCACTAAAGCTGCTAGTAGCAGCGTGTGCTGAGAGATTTAGGGCATAGGGAGAGCTCTATGCACTCTTAGATTAACGGGCTGCAGGACAAAGGTCCAGCACTGCAGCCCGTTAATCTACGTGGGCTGGTCGTGAAGGGGTTAAAGTGGATTAGGGATCCGTTCACTGCTAAGCATTTTTGGGGGGTATAGACCTGCCAAAATTTTGAGTTGTCATGATCAAATACTGGTCTAATTTTAATCATACAGTCGTTTGGCGGTGGGCACTCATCATTATTTTTAGGGTATGTTCACACGCAGAGTCAAAAACGTCTCTGATTTTCAGACGTTTTTTGTGCCACTCGCGATTTTCGCTGCGTTTTTTGCGTCCGTTTTTGGAGCTTTTTTCAATAGGGTCTATGGAAAACGGCTCCAAAAACGTCCCAAGAAGTGTCCTGCACTTCTTTTTCGCTGCCGTTTTTTTACGCATAAAAAAACGCTGCGAAAAACGCTCCGTGGGAACAAAACGCCATTTTCCCATTGAAATCAATGAGCAGATGTTTGGTGGCGTTATGCTTCCAATTTTTTAGCCGTTTTTCGGGCATTTACGGCCCGAAAAACAGCCGAAAATAGGATAGAATTTTAGTATACTTTCAAAACAGGCCCAGGGCATTGCAAGAAAATAGAGGGAAGAGATAAAGCATGTCTCTGTTTCAAAAATAACGTATCGTGGGCTTTTTGGTAATGTCCATACTCAATAAAAGGCCCCAAAACGTGCAAATTTCAGTGGGGTTTGTAGGGGTCCAATTTTTGGACCGGGAGTAATAACAATTTGGATTGCAGGCAATAAATTGATCCGTTTGTTTGTGTCACCATCAAGTTCACAACGTTATCAGTCTGGAACAGTTAAATAAAGTTAATTTCACTGAAACCTGAGGTATCTACATTGATGCCTGGAGTCGCAGTAAATTCAGGTAGCTGGGGCACAAAATTATCTGCAGGGATCCATGTGGAATAAATTGTACTGGGCTGTGATTGTGTACTACTGACTCCTACCTTTGGATGCCTACGTGGTGGTTCATCATTAGATGAGTCACTTGAGGAACATGACACTAAAAATGTCACTTCATCCCCACTGCCGGAATCAGATTCCTCAAAGAGCAAGGCATATGCCTCTTCAGCACTAAACGGCCACTTAGTCATTTTTTTTCTTGTGCAAAACTAATGTAAAACTATTTTTGCAATTTTTTTTTTTGCCTTTTTTTAAAATTAACATTTTTTGCAAAAACTAATTCCCCAAACCTAAAGTAAAAACTCCCTGTAGCACTGCGCAGTTAGTAACAAGTGTCACAGGTGTCAAGACTAACGTAACAACTTTTTTTGTGTATTTTTTATATATATTTTTTATAGAACAATAAAACAAATTCCCCAAACCCAATGTAATTATTTTATCGCTATCCCTCTAGCTTCAAAAACTCGCATGTAACAGGTATCAGGCACAGGTGGAGGGAGATGAGGTACAGGAGTTTGGTATGAGCCACAGATTGGTCCCAATTAGGCACAGGATAGAGGAGGGTAGCGATGAGGCAAATAAGTGGTTAATAAATTTTTTACACCACTTTTCACACCTGTCACTGAGCAGTGAATTACAGGGATCACAGGTGATACAGGAGACTGGAAGCACAGAGTGCTGATGAGATTGATTGGTGCCAATCAGGCACAGGAGGGTAGTAATGAGGCAAAGAAGGGGTTAATTTATTTTTTCCCCACTACGCACACAGGTCGCTGGGCAGCGCAATACAGGTGACCAAGAAGACTGGGGATGAGGCACAGAACGCTAATGAGGCACGTAGGCTAGTATAGGAGCCAATCAGGCACAGGACGCTAGTATGCAGCACAGGAGGTTGGCGATGGGACTATAAGGGTATGTTCACACGGCTTATTTACGGACGTAATTCGGGCGTTTTACGCCTCGATTTATGTCCGAAAATGCGCCTCGATAGCGTTGGCAAACATCTGCCCATTGAAAGCAATGGGCTGACATTTGTCTGTTCACACGAGGCATATATTTACGCGTCGCTGTCAAAAGACGGCGCGTAAATAGACGCCCGCGCCAAAGAAGTGTCATGTCACTTCTTCAGACGTAAATGGAGCCGTTTTCCATGGACTCCATGGAAAACCAGCTCCAGTTACGTCCGTAATGGACGCGGCGTTCAAGCGCCTGCACATGCCGTTACGGCTGAAATGACAGGGCTGTTTTCTCCTGAAAACAGCCCCGTAATTTCAGCCGTTACGAACGCTGCCGTGTGAACATACCCTTAAAGGAGTTGATTTTTTTATTTTTTACGCTGGGCAGTAAAACTTTGGATGAGGCACAGGAGGCTGGATAAGGCACAGGAGGCTGCCAGTCTTATGATAAGGCACCAAGGGTACTGTTCTGTGGTGCAGATGGCTAGTGATGTGCACAGGACCCCTGTTACTTCAATAGCTCCATCTCTGATCGCTTCCCAGACCGAAATGAAGGGATCAGTGATGGAGACTATACTAAACCCCCCCTCCAACTGACTTACTAAACTGTAAATGGTCCAGCTGCACTAATGGAATAGTCACAGCATTTGCCACTGGGGACTACTGTGATTGGTCCTCAGCCGGCATCCGTGGTTGCTAGGCTGTCGCAGACTGTCTTCACGGAACTCCCGCCACACATCCCAGTGCGCGGGCAGTTTAACCGTTTCCCGACCGCCGACAGTAAATTCACGTCTGCACTTGCTGGGCTCTGTGCAGTGCCGAAGTGAATTCACGGTGGGTGTTAAAAGTGCAATCCGGGTGTCTCAGAGTAGCGCTGACACCCGGATCACGCTGTTAACCCCTGCTTCTGGTCCCGGAGACATGAGCGGGACCTAATTGGTTCAGGTCCCGATCATGTGATCGCAGGGAAAGTTTGTTGTAGCAACGAACTGGAAAGTTTGTAAGGCTGGGTTCACACGACTTATTTTCAGGCAGAAACAAGGGATATTATGCCTCGTTTTACGCCTGAAAATACGGCTCCAATACGTCAGCAAACATCTGCCCATTCATTTGAATGGGTTTGCCGACGTACTGTGCCGACGACCTGTAATTTACGCGTCGTCGTTTGACAGCTGTCAAATGACGACGCGTAAAATGACTGTAATGACAGGGATAGGGAAACAGACAAGTGAGCCCTAATCTACCCGCCACTCAGTCCCTGCCTACTTGCAACGACCCGCCCTAGGCGACGGGGTACAACTGGGCGACGGTCCCTACACTCAGTAAGTGCATGACACACAACCAGACAAGGAAACACAGAACAAAGGGAAACGGGGCAGTTGCCCACGGCAACACCGTGAGCAACAAGGGTGGTGAACGAGCCGAGTCAAACCAGGAGTGTACGAGGTACCAAACGCAGAGCAGGAGCGTAGTCAGTAAAGCCAGGGTCAAACCAGGAGTGTACGAGGTACCAAACGCAGAGCAGAAGAGTAGTCAGTAAGCCAGGGTCATATGAAGCAGGGTCAAATAGTACAGAAGCTGCAGCAGGGCCAGGAAACCAGCAGAGAAGAATCACAAGCAAAGGAGGAACAGGAAAGGCAGGTATAAATAGACAGAGGGCGGGAGCTAGCTCCGTCTGGCCAGGCTGTGATAGGCTCTCCCACTCCTAAGCCTGCCATCCTGAGTGGTGGAAGATGGAGTCAGTCTCACAGACATAGAAGCAGGTGCAGACTATGGGCGTGAATACAGAAGCTGTGCCTGGCAGATCCTTAACAATGACTGCCTCGTCAAAGAAGTGCAGGAAACTTCCTTGGACGTAATTTGAGCCGTTTTTCATTGAATTCAATGAAGAACACCTCTAAATTATGGCCGTCAATGATGCCTCGCAAAATGCGAGGACGAGCAATTACGTCTGCAATTACGGAGCTGTTTTCTCCTGAAAACAGCTCCGTAATTTCAGACGTAAATGCAGTTTACGTGTGCACATACCCTTACTGTAACAAACTGGAAAGTTTGATGCTACAACAAACTTTAACGTGGACCGATTGCGGGTGCTGCAGTCGGTTGCATGCCAAAACCAGAGGCCATACAACAGCCTCCGGGTCTGCCATGCATGGCAGCCTATGAGTACCAGCCGGAGGCCGGTCCTCATAGGCTTCCTGTCAGTGTGACTCTCAGCGTCACACTGACAGTTTATAACACGTTACACTACCTAGGTAGTGTAATGTATTATAGCATCTATCAGTGCTGCAGGTCTTCAAGTAAAACAAGTTAAAAAAAAAAAAAGTTATAAAAATGTTTTATAAAAGTGTAAAAACAGTTCTGGCGACAGAAATTGTGCAGAGTGTCCAAAAGCGGATAAGATCGGGCACCAATTATCAGTGCGACACCGGCCACATATCTATGAATTATTATTTATTTACCGCATGATTATAACCTCTTATTATGCCCTGATGTACTCTGCCCAGCTTACATATACCCCCACATTATAAACTAAAATACCAGCAAAACCCCAAATAGAACTATTACCAAGCAAAATCTGCGCTACAAAAGCCAAATGGCGCTCCCTCCCTTCTGAGCCCTACAGTTTGCCCAAACACCAGCTGACGTCCACATATATGACATTTTATATCCGGGAGAACCCGCTCAACATTGTATGAGGTATTTGTCTTCAGTGGCACAAACTGGGCACAACATATTGTGCCTTAAAATGGCATATCAGTGGAAAATTTTAATTTTCACTTTGCACCATCCGCTGCGCATTTACGCCTTCGCGCACCACGACTTAATAGCATGTCGTGGTGCGGGGGGTTATATATGGAGCGGGCTCATGCGCTGCGCCCGCTCCATATTCTGCAGGTGTCAGCTGTGTATTACAGGACTAACGGACAGGAACAGCGATCGCGCTGTTACAGGAGCCTGTAAAAATGACATTATACTGCAATACATTAGTAGTACATAAGCAAAAATTGGATCAGTCCTGAAAGGGTTAATTCATTTCTACTGAAAAAGCATTTATGACCACATGTGGAGTATTGCCGTACTCGGGAGAAATTGCTTTACAAATATTGGGGTGCTTTTGCCTGTTTTAACCTTTGTGAAAATTAAAAAATGCAACATTTTTGTGGAAAAAATGTTGATATTCATTTTCACGGCCTTAGGGCTTATCAAGACGAACGTATAATACGTCCGTGCTATGCGCGTGATTTTCACTCGCGTCGCACGGACCTATGTTAGTCAATGGGGCCGTTCAGACTGTCAGTGATTTTCACGCAGCGTATGTCCTCTGCGTAAAACTCACGACATGTCCTATATTTGCCAGTTTTTTGCACATCACTCACCCATTGAAGTCAATGAGTGCGTGAAAACCGCGCACGGCACCCGGACGCACTTCCGTGTGCCGCGCGTGATGCGCGCTACCAGGGGTGAACCTAGCCTGTCTGCCGCCTGAGGCGAACTATAAAAAGGCGCCCCCCCCCAAAAAAAAAAATCCATCTGAGTTTTCTCATTCCTAGCTTTACACATCGAACACGCTATATATACATTTTTTAAATAGGAAAGCATTTGATGTTTATTTGTTAGGCCGTGTTCACATGGAGTATTTTGACGAGTTTTTGGGCGCGGAAACCGCTCCGCAAAACTCGTCAAATACCGGCCGAAAATGCCTCCCGAGAAAGAAGGGACATGCCCTATCTTCGCGCGTTTAAGCCTCTGACCTCCCATTGACATCAATGGGAGGAAGAGAAAGGGTATTTTGCTGAGTTTTTTGCCCGTAGCACTCAATGGCCGCGAGCGAAAAACGCGGTGAAAATCGCGGCAAACGACGTGCAGGAAGGACAAAATTTGCCTCGAAATCCCAAACACAATTTTGAGGCAGAATTTTCCTCCTGCAAAAAACTCAGTGTGAACACAGCCTTAAAGTGCTGTTTGAAGTATGGAAAATATTTTAAGAATTTGTGGCGTCACTCTCTGCAATTACATTCAGGCCAGTCCAGGACGGATCGCCCTTAGCGCTGTTTTGAAGCGGCACGTCCTGGGCTGGCTTCTTTGATCTACCTGCTGTATTGTTGTGGTCTGCCTGTGCTGACTTGATGCCAGTGGTGGATTCATATGATCTTTGGCCCTGGGCTGTACACAAGTTATGGGCCCACATCCCACACGTAAGTATCACCTACATGTCAAAGTACATCACATGCCACTCTGCAGACTGTCTCTTACCCTGATCATCTGCTGCCGCACACACTTCCCCACAGCCCCCACCACAGTAATTTACATAGATTGTAAGACCAACATTACCAATAATACCCCCATACTGTTACTGAATAATACCCCATACTGTTACTGAATAATACCCCATACTGTTACTGAATAATACCTCCATACTGTTACTGAATAATACCTCATACTGTTACTAATACCCCATACTGTTACTGAATAATACCCCCATACTGTTACTGAATAATACCCCATACTGTTACTGAATAATACCCTATACTGTTACTGAATAATACCTCCATACTATTACTGAATAATATCCCCATACTGTTACTGAATAATACCTCCATACAGTTACTGAATAATACCCCCATACTGTTACTGAATAATACCCCCGCACTGTTACTGAATAATACCTCCATACTGTTACTGAATAATACCCCCATACTGTTACTGAATAATACCTCCATACTGTTACTGAAGAATACCTCCATAATGTTACTGAATAATACCTCCATACAGTTACTGAATAATACCCCCATACTGTTACTGAATAATACCTCCATAATGTTACTGAATAATACCCCATACTGTTACTGAATAATACCCCCATACTGTTACTGAATAATACCCCATACTGTTACTGAATAATACCTCCATAATGTTACTGAATAATACCACCAAACAGTTACTGAATAATACCCCCATACTGTTACTGAATAATACCTCCATAATGTTACTGAATAATACCCCATACTGTTACTGAATAATACCCCCATACTGTTACTGAATAATACCTCCATACTCTTACTGAATAATACCCCCATACTGTTACTGAATAATACCTCCATACTGTTACTGAATAATACCTCCATACTGTTACTGAATAATATCCCATACTGTTACTGAATAATACCCCCATACTGTTACTGAATAATACCTCCATACTGTTACTGAATAATACCCCCATACTGTTACTGAATAATACCTCCATACTGTTACTGAATAATACCACCATACTGTTACTGAATAATACCCCATACTGTTACTGAATAATACCCCATACTGTTACTGAATAATACCCCCATACTGTTACTGAATAATACCCCCATACTGTTACTGAATAATACCCCCATACTGTTACTGAATAATATCCCATACTGTTACTGAATAATACCCCCATACTGTTACTGAATAATACCCCCATAATGTTACTGAATAATACCCCCATACTGTTACTGAATAATACCCCCATACTGTTACTGAATAATATCCCATACTGTTACTGAATAATACCCCCATACTGTTACTGAATAATACCCCCATACTGTTACTGAATAATACCTCCATACAGTTACTGAATAATACCTCTATACTGATACTGAATAATATCCCCATACTGTTACTGAATAATACCTCCATACTGTTACTGAATAATACCCCCATACTGTTACTGAATAATACCCCCATACTGTTACTGAATAATACCCCCATACTGTTACTGAATAATACCCCCATACTGTTACTGAATAATATCCCATACTGTTACTGAATAATACCTCCATACTCTTACTGAATAATACCTCCATACTGTTACTGAATAATACCCCCATACTGTTACTGAATAATACCTCCATACTGTTACTGAATAATACCCCCATACTGTTACTGAATAATACCCCATACTGTTACTGAATAATACCTCCATACAGTTACTGAATAATACCCCCATACTGTTACTGAATAATACCCCATACTGTTACTGAATAATACCTCCATAATGTTACTGAATAATACCTCCATAATGTTACTGAATAATACCCCCATACTGTTACTGAATAATACCTCCATAATGTTACTGAATAATACCCCATACTGTTACTGAATAATACCCCCATACTGTTACTGAATAATACCTCCATACTGTTACTGAATAATACCCCCATACTGTTACTGAATAATACCTCCATACTGTTACTGAATAATACCCCATACTGTTACTGAATAATACCCCCATACTGTTACTGAATAATACCTCCATACTGTTACTGAATAATACCCCCATACTGTTACTGAATAATACCTCCATACTGTTACTGAATAATACCCCCATACTGTTACTGAAAAATACCCCATACTGTTACTGAATAATACCCCATACTGTTACTGAATAATACCCCCATACTGTTACTGAATAATACCCCCATACTGTTACTGAATAATACCCCCATACTGTTACTGAATAATACCCCCATAATGTTACTGAATAATACCCCCATACTGTTACTGAATAATACCCCCATACCGTTACTAAATAATACCCCCATACTGTTACTGAATAATACCCCCATACTGTTACTGAATAATACCTCCATAGTTACTGAATAATACCTCTATACTGATACTGAATAATACCCCCATACTGTTACTGAATAATACCCCCATACTGTTACTGAATAATACCCCCATACTGTTACTGAATAATACCCCCATACTGTTACTGAATAATACCCCCATACTGTTACTGAATAATATCCCATACTGTTACTGAATAATACCTCCATACTGTTACTGAATAATACCTCCATACTGTTACTGAATAATACCCCCATACTGTTACTGAATAATACCTCCATACTGTTACTGAATAATACCCCCATACTGTTACTGAATAATACCCCATACTGTTACTGAATAATACCTCCATACAGTTACTGAATAATACCTCTATACTGATACTGAATAATACCCCCATACTGTTACTGAATAATACCTCCATACTGTTACTGAATAATACCTCCATACTGTTACTGAATAATACCCCCATACTGTTACTGAATACCCCCATACTGTTACTGAATAATACCCCCATACTGTTACTGAATAATACCCCCATACTGTTACTGAATAATACCTCCATACTGATACTGAATAATACCCCCATACTGTTACTGAATAATACCCCCATACTGTTACTGAATAATACCCCATACTGTTACTGAATAATACCTCCATACTGTTACTGAATAATACTTCCATAATGTTACTGAATAATACCCCCAAACTGTTACTGAATAATACCCCCATACTGTTACTGAATAATACCTCCATACTGTTACTGAATAATACCCCCATACTGTTACTGAATACCTCCATACTGTTACTGAATAATACCCCCATACTGTTACTGAATAATACCCCCATACTGTTACTGAATAACACCGCAACACCATAACCACATAGTGACTGAATAATACCTTTATACTGTTACTGAATAATACCTTTATACTGTTACTGAATAATACTTCCATACGGTTACTGAATAAAACTACCAAACCATGATCGCATATTACTACAACATAGTGTCAGAAAAAACCCACCATACTGTTCGTGAATAAATCACACTATATATAGACCAATATTACCACCATATAGTGACCTTATAGAGGTAGATGCCAGTTATACACAAGATATCTGCAGACCATATAAGTGATTACAGTATAGTTATATCGAGTGACCATTGTGGCAAATTTAAGTTTTTAAAATTTTTATACTGCTTTTTTTTGGTAGGTTTCGCTGGAGCGTTTGGACTACGTCGTAGATTCATTGGACTACTCCGATGATCTACTTTTTAAAAAAAAATAAAATGGTGAAAGAGGGTTGCAAGGGGGAGTTTAGATTTCAATAAAAGTTTTTCTTATGTCTGTTTTTTTTAATACTTTATTATGGCCTTTGTAATGGCTGTTGTCTAATTGAGAGCGTCCATTACTAAGTAGGGGCTTAGTGTTAGCCAGTAAAAAGGCTATCACTAACCCCTATTATTACCCCGGTTCTCACTGCCGCGAGGGGAGTACGATCCAGTACCCGAACATCTGAAGCGACGGTAAGGCAGCAGGGCAGCCACAGGCTGGTTTTACCAGGCTGGGAAGGGATAAAAAACGTGGCCCTTCCCACCCTGGTGATGCTAGGCTGCAGCTGCTGTATTGTATCTGGCTGGTTGTGAAAAATAGCGGGAACCCCACGTCTTTTAAAAAAAAAAAATAATAGAAAAAAAATTACGTGAGATCCCCTCCATTTTTCATAACCAGCCAGATACAATAAAGCAGCAGCAGCCTAGCATTACCAGGGTGGGAAGGGCCATGGTTTTTGGCCATTCCGAGCCTGATAGTACCAGCCTGCGGCCACCCCAGTACCCGCCCTTCTCTTCAGACGGTCGGGTGCTGGATCGTACCCAGCTCTTCCCAGTACTCCTGGTGGCGGTGTGTACCGGGGTAATAATAGGGGTTAGTGCTAGCCTTATTACTGACTAACACTAAGCCCCTTCTTAGTAATGGACGCTCTCAATCAGACAGCAGCCATTACTAAGGCGGTAATGAAGTATTAAAAAACAGAGACATAAAGAAATGTATTTTATTGAAATGACTACTCTTCCACAGAATCCACTTTAACCATTTTATTAAAAATAAAAAAATAAAGCTTAAATCAGCGAAGTAGTCCAACGAATCTACGACGTAGTCCAAATGGTCCAGCGGAACCTGCAAAACAAAAATGAGCAGTATGAAAAATAAAAATAAAGTTGGCTGTCCCCACAGACGTACAAACATATGAATAAATAGCTACCTTCGGAAACATATTAAAATAATTAGAAAAATTAGGCCAATAAAATAAAACATATCAAATAAAAAAAAATAATTATAACACCTTTCTTTTAAAGAGAACCTTTCACCTCCCCATACATGTACAGCTGAGTGCAGTATGTAATGGGGAGGGCCGCACAAACTCTGGGGCACTTTAGATTTTTTTCTTAGCCTCCTTCGTTATTTAGATATCGGTGCTGTAATATTTGGCGCCCGATATTTAAATAACCCCATGAACTGTCAATGGGGAGGTAATTGGCAAGGGGGCGTGTAACATCGCCATGACACTGTCCAATCAGCTACGGTCAGCATTACAGCAAGAGCTGGAGAGAGCGCGTGCGCGCAGCTCCGCCACCACTAAGGAACACAAGAGGAGAATAAGAGTGTGAATTCTTCTTCTTCTGTTCCATGGCATCAGAGCTGTGTGCCCACGCACGCTCTCACTCTTTAGCTCTCGGCAGACAAGGACGATAAGACTGATCTCTCACCTGAGATCACAGTCTTGTACTTGCCTGCCGAGAGCTGAAGAGTGAGAGCGTGCGCGCGCACATGATCTCCTCTCTCCAGTTCTTGCTGTTGACATTGTCCGTAGCGGATTGGGCAGTGTCACAGCGATGTTACACGCCCCCTTGCCAATTACCGCCCCATTGGCAGTTCATGGGGTTATTTAAATATCGGGCGCCAAATATTACAGCACAGATATCTAAGTAAGGAAAGAGGGTAGGAAAAAATATATAAAGTGCCCCAGAGTTTGTGCAGCCCTCCCCATTACACGCTGCACTCAAATGAAAATCTGTGGGCAGGTGAAAGATTCTCTTTAAAGTGTAACAACTTTTTAGAAAACTTTTGACATGTCAGAAGTTTTGATCAGTGGGGTCCGAACACTGAGACCCCCCACTAGTCGCTAAAACGAAGCAGCAGAAGTGCTCGGGTGAGCGGTGTGCCGCTTCAATTCTGTTTGGCTTTCCTTGGAGCAGTGTACGGGCTCAATAGAAAGTCTAGGAGTCCATACACCACTCACTCGGCTGAAAGTCGATCATAAATGAAGCGGCACAGCGCTCACCCGAGCACTTCTGCTGCTTCGTTTTAGCGATCGGTGGGGGCCTCAGTGCTCGGTCCCCCACCGATGAAAACTTCAGACATGTCACTATGATATATAAAGATATCTATTAATGCGATTGGTGCAAATTTTTATTACTTTTTATTGAAAATTATTTGTACTTTTTAAGATACAGCTGCTTTGTATCCTGTATACAGAGCAGCTGTATATAGCGCTGAGACCTGAATGCATTAGGTCGCCTATTACTGATCACATCTAAGTTATGAACTTAGATGTGATCGGTAACAGCTCGATCCTGCAGGACTCGCTGACACTGAATCAGTCAGTCCCGCTGACCTGACGGATACAGCGCTATATACATTATATAAAATATTTATTTTAATTAGCGGGGGCAGGATTATGGGGAAGGATTAGGGCCTGTTCACATCAGCATTGGCTTTCCTTTCCGGGGTTCCGTGGGAGGTTTCCGTCGGGTGAACCCCGCAACGGAAAGTCAAACTGAAACCACAGCTTCCGTTTCAGTCACCATTGAAATCAATGGTGACGGAAACATTGCTAATGGTTTCCGTTCGTCACCATTCCGGCAGGTTTCCGTTTTTGTGACGGAATCAATAGCGCAGTCGACTGCGCTAATGGTGACAGAAACGGAACTGTGGTTTCAGTTTGACTTTCCGTTGCGGGGTTACCTCCGACGGAACCCCAGAACGGAAAGCCAACGCTGATGTGAACAGGCCCTAAGGCTTCTTTCACACTAGCATTAATATACGTTTACCTCTTTTCCGTCAGAGGAAGAGAGGATCAATACGTTAAACGGAAAGCAACGGTTCCATTAGAATTACCATTGCTTTCAATGGTAATTCTTTTGTATCAGTTGCTTTCCGTTTGTCTCCGTTCGCTAAGTTTCCGTTTTTTTTTAAAGGAAACAAAAAGTGCAGTCTGCAGAACTTTTATTTCCGTTCAAAAGAACGGAAACCTAGCGAACGGAGACAAACGGAAAGCAACTGATACAAAAGAATTACCATTGAAAGCAATGGTAATTCTAATGGAGCCGTTGCTTTCCGTTTAACGTATCGATCCTCTCTTCCTCTGACAGAAGAGAGGTAAACGTATATTAATGCTAGTGTGAACAAAGCCCAAAACAAAATATTAATATAAAAATACAAAAACCCAGCAGGGATTTGAACCAGCAACCTTCCATGTGAAAGGCAGACAAGCTAACCACTACACTATAGAAGCTGTCATAGTCAAAGTGTCTGAAACTGTAGTAATTGAGGGTTTATTATTAGTCTCTCCTGTCTCTGCTGCGTGTGGGCGTTTTACTGACAGCAGAGGGCTCTATAGGGGGGAATTATCCCCCCACCATAGAGCCCTGACTAGTTACTATACTGAAAGTTTAGGGGGGTCTGAGCATCTGACTGACTGCTCTAAAGGGGGGGGCAGAATCCCCCCCCCTATAGAGCTCTCTGCAGTAAGTCAGACAGACGCTCAGACCCTCCCCCACCCACACTAATCCTTCCATTATAGTGATGTGAGGGCTCTATGGGGTGGATTATTCCAGCCCCATAGAGCCCTCTGCTGTCGGTAAAATGCCCAGACTCCCCCTTGCAGTATACTCACGTCACGGATCCAGGTCCCAGCAAGGCAGGACTTACCTCGTGCTGCTCGTGCTGCTCGTCGCTCCTCCTGCAGACTTGCTCCTCTCTGGCTGCATGTGCTGTGTACAGCGTCAGAGAGGAGGAGGAGTGTTACAGACGTTTGGCACGTCTGCTATGTGCGTCTGCATGGCCCCTCCCCCCGGTCCAGTCCGTCCCGGGCTGAAAATGCCGCCCCCCCCCCCCCCCCGGTTTGGGTAGGTGGTGCCGCCTGAGGCCGTCGGCTCACCTGGCCTCATGGCAGATGCGGCACTGCGCGCTACAGTAGTCAAAACTATGAATGAAAACAGAAAAGCACCACGTTCTTTTCTGTTTACAAACATAAAAACAGAGTATCATAATGATGGCGGCTACGTGAAAATCACGCAGCCACGCATCATATGCTGATGACACACGGAGCTTTTGTGGACCTTTTGCGCGCGCAAAACGGCACATTTTTTGCGCGCGCAAAACGCACACGCTCGTGTGAAACCTGCTTAATTCTAATAGATTCTGCAAAAGACCTGTGGGGTCTAAATGCTCACTGTTCCCCTAGATAGATTCCTTAAAGGGTGTAGTTTCCCAAATGGGGTCAGTTTTGGAGTGTTTCAACTGTTTTGGTAACTCAGGGGCTTTGCAAATGCAACATGACACCCATAAACTATTCCAGCTGTCGTGGAAATCAATGGCTCAAAATATATTAGACTGAAATTCATACGAGTCCAAACAGACTCTCAGGCCAGGCCCCATTATTCAGTATCCTAATTAGGATATTTCACCGATATATATCGAGAGAGGAGAAGAAAACACACAGACGCTGCTGATATGCTCAAAATACTCCTCTGAAAGTTTATTTCCAAGCTCAAACTGTAATACTGAAATTCAGAAGGGGTGTAGGCTTGAGGTTAACCAATCAGAGACAATGTGAGAATATTTGTTATTCAGTACAAAGCATACAATAAAATACATCCCAGATACATCATTATAATTCTTCACACATCAGGTTTGCAGGGGGCCTTATCTCTCTTGGGCAGAATGTCCCCGTAAGATGGCTCTCCCACACGCATTCTTGGCCCTCCCTTCTCACTCCCTGTTTCTTCTCTGCAAGTTTCGCATGGGAACCAAGGTCAAAGATAAAACATACGAAATCAACATTACTTGTATTAAAGGAACAATGTCTTTCCTATTCACTACAAAAGAACCAAGATGGGAACTCCAGACAAGATGGCTGCTGCACGAAACTAAATCATTAGAACATTATCATAATCACTTTCATATAATACATATCTTAGTAATTCGGCATCCTGCTTGATAATTCATAATGTAATTTCATACAGAGAATATAAGCAAATAAACCATCCTTCACACAGCTAAATTTGAGCTCCAAATGCCAAATATTGTTCCTTCCCTTCTGAGTCCTGCCGTGGGTCCAAACAGCAGTTTATTATCACATATAGGGTATTGCTGTAATCAAGACAAATTGCTTTACAAATTTTGGGGTGCTTTTTCTCCTTTATTCATTGTAAATATTAAACATTTCTATGTTTTTTCAGACAAAAGTAGATTTTCATTTTCACGGTCTAATTCTACTAAATTCAGCAAAAAACAGTGGGGCCAAAATGCTAACTATACCCCTAGAAAAATTCCTTGAGGGGTGTAGTCTCCAAAATGGGGTCACTTTTTGGGGGTTTCCACTGTTTTGGTCCCTCCAGGGTGTTGCAAACGCGACATGGCACTGAAAACTATTCCAGCAAAATCTGCGCTCCAAAATTCAAATGGCGCTCCTTCCCTTCTGAGCTCTGCTGTGGGTGCAAACAGCCGTTTAGTACCACATATAGGGTATTGCCGTAATTGGGAGAAGTAGCTTTACAAGTTTTGGGTGCTTTTTATTCTTTATTCCTTGCAAATATTTTTTTTTAATATATTTTTTCAGAGAAAAAGTAGATTTTCACTTTCACAGACAAACTCCAATAAATATAGCAAAAGACCTGTGGGGTCAAGATGCTAACTTTACCCCTAGATAAATTCCTTGAGGTGTGTAGTTTCCAAAACGTGTCACTTTTGGGGGATTTCCACTGTTTTGACTCAGCAAGACCTCTTCAAACCTGACATGGTGCCTAAAATATATTCTAAAAAAACGAGGCCCCAAAATCCACTAGGTGCTTCTTTGTTCTGGGGCTTGTGTTTCAGTCCATTATCACACTAGAGCCACATGTGGGATATTTCTAAAAACAGCAGAATCTGGGCAATAAATATTGAGTTGTGTTTCTCTGGTAAAACCTTCTGTGTTACAGAAGAAAATGGATTACAAATGAATTTCAGCAAAAAAAATAAAATTTGTAAATTTCCCCTCTACTTTGCTTTAATTCCTGTGAAACGCCTAAAGAGTTAGGGTATGTGCACACACACTAATTACGTCCGTAATTGACGGACGTATTTCGGCCGCAAGTCCCGGACCGAACACAGTGCAAGGAGCCGGGCTCCTAGCATCATACTTATGTACGACGCTAGAAGTCCCTGCCTTGCTGCAGGACAACTGTCCCGTAGTATAATCATGTTTACAGTACGGGACAGTTGTCCTGCAGCGAGGCAGAGACTTCTAGCATCGTACATAAGTATGATGCTAGGAGCCCGGCTCCTTGCACTGTGTTCGGTCCGGGACTTGCGGCCGAAATACGTCCGTCAATTACGGACGTAATTAGTGTGTGTGCACATACCCTTAAGAAACTTTCTGAATGCTGTTTTAAATACTTTGAGGAGTGCAGTTTTTAATATGGGGTGATTTATGGGGTCTATCTAGTACATAAGGCCCTCACAGCCACTTCAGAACTGAACTGGTCCTTGAAAAATAACCTTTTGAAATTTTCTTGAAAATGTGAGAAATTGCTGCTAAAGTTCTAAGCCTTGTAACGTCCTCGAAAAATAAAATAATGTTCAAAAAACAATGCAAATATAAAGTAGACATATGGAATATGTGAAATAGTAACTATTTTGTGTGGTATTACTATCTGTTTTACAAGCAGATACATTTAAAATGAGAAAAACCATAATTTTTGCACGTTTTCTTAAAATGTTGGTGTTTTTCACAAATAAGCAATGAATTTATTGACCAAAGTTTCCACTAGCATAAAGTACAATATGTCACGAGAAAACAATCTCAGAATCGCTTGGATAGGCAAAAGCATTCCAGAGTTATCACCACATAAATTGACACATGTCAAATTTGAAAAAATGGGGCTGGTCCTGAAGGCCAAAATGAGCTCGGTCCTGAAAGGGTTACACTGATCACATAACTGCACGTGGGGAAGCGGCAATAGACCGCATCCCACGACATACAGTTGCGTGAAATTGCGCAAAGAGGTTAAAGCACTGCTGACCAAAGCTTCAAAGAGGAATGCCTGTAACAGGGTTAGGCGGTGCAATGCCGCAGGACAATATTATTTTTTCTCAATAAAATTCCTCCTTCAATGTCTGTTGTGGGATTGCGCCATAGGCCGTCGCCTACCCTCGCCTACTTTGGTCCCTGCCCTGTGTGCAGCAACCCGAATTTCTCCGCACTAAACTCATCATACAATGTCTTTATAGAACTTAATTTGTGCACAGGGGCAAAGTCATGATGTAATAGGAAAGGGCCTTCCCCAAACTGTTGCCATACAGTTGGAAGCATACAATTGTATAAAATGTAATTTTTTTTCCAGTGAAGGGTAATGTTAATACTACAGTATTCAGAGGCCTAGCCCAAATCATGAAAAAATATTATCCATTATCCCTCCTCCACCAAATTTTACCCTATGCATTCCAGTAGGTAGCATTCTCCTGGCATCTGCCAAGCCCAAAATCGTCTATCCGACTGCCAGACAGAGGAGCATGATTCATCACACCACAGAACAGCTCTCCACTTCTTCAGAGCACAGCGGTGGAATGCCTTACACCACTCCAGCCGATGCTTGGCATTGTACACAGTGATCTTAGGCTTGTGTGTAGCTGCTTAACCATGGAAATCCATTTCATGAAGCTCTTGACACACAGGGGAGAATTTATTAAGACTGGCGCTTCATACACCAGTTTTAATATAAAGAGAGTTGGAGCAAAATGCGCCTATAGAATTAAGAGGCGCACGCCTCTTAATTAACCCCTTCATGAATGCCATACGGCTATGTACTTTCTAACTGCCGATGTACCGTGCAGTTAGCACGTATATAGACGTTTGAAGAGTGCATCGGGGCTTAATGAGTGCAGAAGCTGCTTCAGCGTGAGCAGCTCTGCACTAATCTGTGTGTCGGCTCCCTATACAAGTACTGTCACCTCTTGTTTCATAAAACAAACGTGTTTTTTTTTAATGAAACTAAAGTTACAAGTGCAGTTCTGCTCACAATGAAGCAGTCTGCACTTTTCTCTCTCTCTCCCGTGTGTATCGGAACCTCCCCCCTCCTTCTCCCTCGGTTGGCTTCTAGCCAGAGCCAGTGTGCTTATCTGGGCAGATAAGGTACCAAAAGTTTGGTTTTAACTCTTTAGTCTTTTTCTTTCTCCTGGAGAGTGAAGAAGGCTAAGGCTGGGTTCACACGACCTATTTTCAGGCGTAAACGAGGCGTATTATGCCTCGATTTACGCCTGAAAATACGGCTCCAATACGTCGGCAAACATCTGCCCATTCATTTGAATGGCTTTGCCGACGTACTGTGCCGACGACCTGTAATTTACGCGTCGTCGTTTGACAGCTGTCAAAAAGACGACGCGTAAAATTACAGCCTCGTCAAAAGAAGTGCAGGACACTTCTTGGGACGTTTTTGGAGCCGTTTTCTCATAGACTCTGTGACGATCGCCGATCTCAGGTCACGTCACAGGGGTGAACTACACTACTGAGTTTATTAATTTACCTCATAAATCCACGCCCACCTACTCTAGATGACAGGATTATGCTAAATTACTCCCGTAGTTTCCAACACCCCAATAATTTATACCACAGTATGCTACCACCACCTATACTTATCTAGGCAATAGGGGCCTAAGTCTCTATGTTCCCTTAACACCAGTTCCTATAACACAGGTTATCTAAATTGAACATAAAATACAGGTAACGTTCCTCACCTTCGGAAGATTAAGTTCTGTAAGACTACAAGGAAGAGACTTATAAATATTTCAGATTTAATACACAATAGTGCAGTGCAATACATAAAATAGTTGTCAGAATAAAAGATAAAAAATATACATACAGTTACAATGCAATCAAACAGTTTATGAAAATAAAAGGGATAAAAGAAACAGAACAAAACCTTACTGATGTACAGCGGCGATATCCTGGCTGTGGGGACAGCTGAAAATATGGTCAGTCACTCCAACCGAGATATGGATCCCCAACGACTGACACTGACCCTCACTTCTCATAGCATTTTAAACCCAGTTTTTTCCCTCCAGTTCACTGGCTGGTGATGTCACTGAGAGGAGGCTGTTCATATGATAATGAAGGGTACTCCTCCCATTACACAGTTGTATTTGTATAGAGAAACATATAAGTGGTCATGTGTCCTTGCAGGAATCCCCTAGAAATATAATATTACCTGCATTCACCTGTGCAGACATTTACCAACCAGGGCATATCAAACACCACTATAATAGGCCCATGTTTTTAGCCAATAGCCAATCCCCGGTAGTTCCTCTGAGGGTAGGGATCTGAATTTGACATATATATGAGGGCTATTTTCCCTGATCATAACTAGCTATGTGGGTCATTACAAATATAAATTATGACGGGGTTTGCCTTGATGTATCATACTTTCTTTGAACACCATGCCATTCTCCCATGTTTCTCCTGGTCCACAGACAGACACACCACAGGCATCCATTTGCATAGCTTTAGATGTTTGGTCAGGATGTTTGGTCAGCCCTAGTGACAAATCCTTAATCAGCACATCTCGCACCTTGGTGAGGAAAGAGCCAATTAAACATTTGTCAGACAGTGGACATCCTTTGATGGCCAAAGATCTGCATTTCCTATGCAAATCAGATGTATCTTCTGTGTCAGAGGGAGTTATGAAATTACCTCCTAGTAACCTACTTTTGATTCTCTTACCTATAACACCACACCTCCCCCCTTAAGACATGGCATGGGATCATTGATATAGCCATCAATATCCCAAGCCGATCTCCGCAGCTTCCCCCTGGCGCGATAACAGCATCTGCGTTGCCATGCTCACTGCCCTTTTTGTGCTGGATAGTGAAATCATATTGTTGCAAGGCTAAACTCCATCTCAGCAGCTTCCCGTTATCACCTGCTACCCTGTGCAACCAACTAAGTGGGTTGTGGTCGGTCACTACGGTAAATCTGCGCCCATAGAGGTATGCCTGTAATTTCTGCAAGGCCCATACAATGGCCAAACATTCCTTCTCTACAGTGGCATACGCAACCTCCCTCGGTAGAAGCTTTCTGCTCAAATACATTATTGGATGTTCATGCCCTTCTGGATTGACCTGGCTGAGCACTGCGCCTAGCCCATAGGCGCTGGCGTCAGTCTGCACCACAAACTTACGAGTGAAATCCGGGCTTTGCCAGACTGGGGAGCTAGCAAGGGCAGCTTTTAAAGCTGACAGAGAACTCTCGCAGTCGGCAGTCCAATTAACTATTTGAGGCTGTTTCTTCTTTGTGAGGTCTGTCAAAGGTTTTGCTAGGGAACTATAGTTAGGAACAAACTTTCTATAGTATCCTGCGGTCCCCAAAAAGGACATAACCTGTTTTTTGGTCTTAGGAGTGGGCCAGGCAGAAATTGCATCAACCTTTCCTGGCTCTGGCTTTAGTGTCCCTCCACCCACCTTGTGCCCGAGGTACTGCACTTCGGTCATGCCGATTTGACACTTTCCAGGCTTGATGGTCAGTCCTGCATCCTGGATACGCCTGAGCACCTGTGACAGGTGGGTCAAGTGATCCTCCCAGGTCTGACTGAATACAGCAATGTCATCCAGGTAAGCGACAGCAAACCCTTCAAACTTCTCTAACAGCTTGTTCACCAAGCGCTGGAATGTGGCAGGAGCATTTTTCATACCAAAGGGCATTACCTTGGACTCATAGACTCCAAAGGGGGTGATGAAAGCGGACCTCTCCTGCGCTTCCACGGACATAGGGATTTGCCAATACCCCCGACTTAAATCCATAATTGTTAGGTACCGGGCACCGGCTAGCTGATCCAAAAGCTCATCTATGCGGGGCATTGGATACGCATCAAACACAGTGATGGTATTCAACTTCCTGTAGTCCACGCAAAATCGTGTTGTCTTGTCCTTTTTGGGGACAAGCACTACAGGTGATGCCCAGGCACTTTGAGACTCCTGGATCACGCCCAGCCCTAACATTTCCTCTATTTCTTTCTTCATGTCAGCCCTCACTTCTAGGGAAACTCTATAAGCTGCTTGCCTAACAGGTTGGTGATGCCCCGTGTCTACATGGTGAGTTGCTAGCGGAGTTCTCCCAGGTCTCCCTGTAAAAGTGGCAAGGAAGGGGTTAAGTACCTCCTGCAGCTGGAACTTCTGACCCTCAGACAGCTGTGAATTGACTACGGCATCCTCAATGGATCCTATCTCCTTTGCGGAAGCCACTAAATCCAGCAGTGTTTCACTTTCTCCCTCCTCTGGCAAACTGCAGACTGGCAGAGCGCACATATCCCGGTCATAATGCGCCTTGATCATATTCACATGAAAAACTTTGTGTTTCTTGCGAACATGATCGATCGTGACTACGTAGTCCACATCGTTGAGGCGTTGATGAATTGGATATGGGCCTTCCCATGCCGCCTGGAGTTTGTTTTGGGTCATAGGGACCAGTACCCATACCTTCTGACCCACCGCATACACTCTCTCTCGGGCATTCCTATCATACCACCTCTTCTGACTTGCCTGTACCATGTTCTCATGTACTAGGCCTGTCAGTTCCTGCATCCTCTCTCTGAATTTCAAGACATAATCTATCACAGAGACCTCTGGTGTAACCAATTCTCCCTCCCATGCTTCTTTCATGAGATCTAGGGGTCCCCGTACCCTCCTTCCATACAGGAGCTCAAAGGGTGAGAAACCGGTTGATGCCTGCGGTACCTCTCGGTAAGCAAATAGCAGGTGCGGGAGATAACGCTCCCAGTCTCGCCCTTGGGACGCCACAAGCATTCGTAGCATCTGCTTGAGGGTCCCGTTAAACCTTTCACACAGACCATTAGTCTGAGGATGGTAAGGGCTGGCCACCAGGTGTTGCACCTGTATTTTCTTACAGAGGCACTGCATCAAATTTGACATAAACTGGGTCCCCTGATCTGTGAGCATCTCCCTGGGAAATCCTACACGGGAAAATATGGTCAGAAGGGCGTCTGCTACCTTATCAGCCCTGATGGAGGATAATGCTATGGCTTCTGGGTAACGTGTGGCATAATCCACTACCGTCAGGATAAAGCGCTTTCCAGAACTGCTGGGTATGGCCAAGGGCCCTACCAGATCCACAGCAATCCGTCGAAAAGGCTCATCAATTATGGGCAAAGGAATGAGGGGGGCCCGGTGCACAGGTCCCGACTTCCCCATCCTTTGGCACACATTACAGGAACGGCAGTAATCTGTCACATCATTCCCCAGGCCAGGCCAGTAAAAGTTGTGTTTTAGGCGACTCTTAGTCTTACTTATCCCTAGGTGACCAGCTAGTGGTATCTCATGAGCCACCCGCAGGAGTTGTTCCCTGAACTGACGTGGGACCACTAGTTGCCTGTCTTTTAATGCATCCTGCTGGGGGTCAGTGGAAATACTTTGTCTATACAGTCTCCCCTGGTCCCAGGTTATTTTTTCAGTGTCCCCCTCCTCTGGGGTCTGATCAGCCAGCTGTCGCAGCTTCTGCAGACTATCGTCAGTGCGTAGGGCCGTCTGAAACAACTGACATTCTGCGTCTGTACTGGCTGATAGCAACACATTCTGACTAACTTCTGCCGCTGGCTGCGGGCTGTCAGCTGTCCCCACTTCCTCTGTAGCAGACACAGTAGGGGGCCCAGAACCCAGACACAGGTTTGTGTTACAGGCACCCTGACTGCGTGTCACAGGAGAAATGGACACAACATTCTCCCCGTCTTGGTGTACTGCTGTGTGTGTGGATGTGACAGGGATTTCATGCATGTTTATGACGTTTTCCGCTACTAAATCTACACACAAATCATTATCGGACGCTATACAATCCCCACATCCTACATCATTGCTAGTTATACAGTCTATATCCAATGCATTGTTAGATGAGTCTAGGTTATCACTAAGCACAGTAGCATTATGTAAGTCTATAACATTGCTGGACACAGGGTCATCACATTCCATATTATTGACAGTTTCATTATTATCATATACTACCTGCGGTGACACACATGGGGCAGCAAGTACGCTAGAGTCCTCCTCAAGGTCTGAAGAAATATATCTGGAGACTAAACGTCCCAGATCGGTTCCTAGTAACACATTAGTGGGGATTTTATCCGTCACTCCCACATCCATCATCCCTCTTCCCGCCCCCCAATCCAGGTAAACTCGTGCCATGGGTAAGGCCGGGATCAGACCACCAACTCCAGAAACAGTTAGAGTTTTTCCTGGGATGTCTTCTGAAGAAACAAGCTCTGGGTGGACAAGAGTCATTTCGGCACCAGTGTCCCTCAGTCCCATGGTAACCGTCTTGCCCACAGTGACCGCTTGTAAATTGTCACAAGATGCCCTCTCCCTCCCACCCACAAACAAAACTGCTGGGGACAAAATAGATGGTTTGGGCAAAGGGGTAGTTTTCCTCTTCTCTGGGCAAGCAGTGCTGATATGCCCCACTTGGTTGCATCCAAAACACCTGCGATTATCAACAGCAGGCCTGGGAAGTGGGGCAGGGGCAACACCTCCTGGTGATCTGCGAGTAGGGGCAAAAGTGTTAAGAGGGGGCTTTCCCCCTTTCCAGCCTGGAACAGCAGGCTTTCGCGCCTCTGGCGCTCTGTTGGCGGCATATACATCCGCTATCTGGGCAGCTTTATCCAGGGTCTTGGGCTCACGGTCCAAAATAAACTGTCGTACTTCCATAGGACAGGTGTGGAGAAACTGGTCCATGATCATCAGATCCTCCAAATCTTCAAAAGTGTTGACAGCTAATCCCTGCGTCCACTGCCTGAAGTGGTTCTTTAGTCCATCGGCCAGGTCTGAGTAACTGTCAGTACCCGCGCGCTGCAAAGCCCGAAATCGCTTCCTGTATACCTCTGGGGTGAGGTTAAATCGTTGGATTAAGGCCTTTTTAATAGCCTCATAATCTTGATCGATAGTTGTGGGCAGGGCTGCAAACACCTCCAGAGCTTTGCCTTTCAGCCCTGGAGTCAGATACTTAGCCCAGTCTGCAGGTGGCAGTTGGAATTGTCTGCAGACCTTTTCAAAACCTTTCAAATAAACATCCAGATCGCCGTCTTTCTCCATGACAGGGAAACGCTCTAGACGGGGTTTAAGGTTGATTGTGCCTGTGGACTCACTCTGAGGTGAGGATGAAGCACTTGGCAGCTGCATTTGGGTCAACTTGAGCTGGTACTCCCGCTCTGCCTGGCGTTCTTCTCGCTCCGCTTGACGTTCTGCAAACTCTGCTTGGCGTTGTGCAAACTCTGCTTGGCGTTGTGCAAACTCTGCTTGGCGTTGTGCAGCTTCTCGCTCTGCTTGGCGCTCTTGCATCACCAGTTGCATCCGCATATTCGGATCACAGTTGCCAATCTGCTGGAGGATTAGAGAAAGAGAAGACTCCATACCGTTTTGAGACCTGGTACTGCTGGTACTGCCATGCCCAGCCAGTTCCTGACTGGAGTCTCCTGTCCGTTCCTCTGAGGCTGAAGTTTCCTGCTCTGGTCCCTCGGGATGGTGGAGCTGTGTATCATCTGCCACCAACGCTTGGATCAGATCCGCTTTACTTTTGTTCGTTCCGTCCAGCCTTCTCTCCTCACAGAGGACTAGCAGTTCATCTTTCCTCTTATTTCTATACACCTCTGCCATCTTATCAGTGGTTTTTAAAAATAAAAGAAAGAAAAGAAAAAACAAGAAGGGGAAGGGAAACTGTTTTGCACGTATGTATGTTAGCTGACAAATAGTATGCACTGAGTTCTTCCTTGTGGACTGTTGTATTATTTTCAAAGATACTCCAGCCCTTAAGTGTAAAGGTTAATTTCTTAAACAAAACACTTAACGTCTTTAACAGTGTAAATTACAATAACACTATCCCACCGCTGCCACCACTCTGTGACGATCGCCGATCTCAGGTCACGTCACAGGGGTGAACTACACTACTGAGTTTATTAATTTACCTCATAAATCCACGCCCACCTACTCTAGATGACAGGATTATGCTAAATTACTCCCGTAGTTTCCAACACCCCAATAATTTATACCACAGTATGCTACCACCACCTATACTTATCTAGGCAATAGGGGCCTAAGTCTCTATGTTCCCTTAACACCAGTTCCTATAACACAGGTTATCTAAATTGAACATAAAATACAGGTAACGTTCCTCACCTTCGGAAGATTAAGTTCTGTAAGACTACAAGGAAGAGACTTATAAATATTTCAGATTTAATACACAATAGTGCAGTGCAATACATAAAATAGTTGTCAGAATAAAAGATAAAAAATATACATACAGTTACAATGCAATCAAACAGTTTATGAAAATAAAAGGGATAAAAGAAACAGAACAAAACCTTACTGATGTACAGCGGCGATATCCTGGCTGTGGGGACAGCTGAAAATATGGGCAGTCACTCCAACCGAGATATGGATCCCCAACGACTGACACTGACCCTCACTTCTCATAGCATTTTAAACCCAGTTTTTTCCCTCCAGTTCACTGGCTGGTGATGTCACTGAGAGGAGGCTGTTCATATGATAATGAAGGGTACTCCTCCCATTACACAGTTGTATTTCTATAGAGAAACATATAAGTGGTCATGTGTCCTTGCAGGAATCCCCTAGAAATATAATATTACCTGCATTCACCTGTGCAGACATTTACCAACCAGGGCATATCAAACACCACTATAATAGGCCCATGTTTTTAGCCAATAGCCAATCCCCGGTAGTTCCTCTGAGGGTAGGGATCTGAATTTGACATATATATGAGGGCTATTTTCCCTGATCATAACTAGCTATGTGGGTCATTACAAATATAAATTATGACGGGGTTTGCCTTGATGTATCATACTTTCTTTGAACACCATGCCATTCTCCCATGTTTCTCCTGGTCCACAGACAGACACACCACAGGCATCCATTTGCATAGCTTTAGATGTTTGGTCAGGATGTTTGGTCAGCCCTAGTGACAAATCCTTAATCAGCACATCTCGCACCTTGGTGAGGAAAGAGCCAATTAAACATTTGTCAGACAGTGGACATCCTTTGATGGCCAAAGATCTGCATTTCCTATGCAAATCAGATGTATCTTCTGTGTCAGAGGGAGTTATGAAATTACCTCCTATTAACCTACTTTTGATTCTCTTACCTATAACACCACAGACTCTATTGAAAACAGCTCCAAAAACGGCCGAAAAAACGGCACGAAAACGCCGCGAAAACGGCGCGAAAAACGCAGCGAAAAATGTGAGTTGGGGTATGTGCACACGTAGTGACCAAAAACGTCTGAAAATCCAGAGCTGTTTTCAAGGGAAAACAGACCCTGCTTTTCAGACGTTTTTTGACCAACCCGCATTTTTCGCGGCGTTTTTCGCGCCGTTTTCGTGGCGTTTTTTACGTCCGTTTTTGGAGCTGTTTTCATTGGAGTCTATGAGAAAACAGCTCAAAAAACGTCCAAAGAAGTGTCCTGCACTTCTTTTGACGAGGCTGTATTTTTACGCGTCGTCGTTTGACAGCTGTCAAACGACGACGCGTAAATAACAGATCGTCTGCACAGTACGTCGGCAAACCCATTCAAATGAATGGGCAGATGTTTGCCGACGTATTGTAGCCCTATTTTCAGATTTCCGTATTTTCAGAAGTTTTTGGCTCAGCGTGTGAATATACCCTTACTGTTAGGGTATGTTCACACGAGGGCGTCCGTAACGGATGAAATTACGGGGATGTTTCAGCCTGAAAACATCGCCGTAATTTCAGCAGTAACGGCATGTGCAGGTGCTTGAACGCCGCGTCCATTACGGACGTAATTGGCGCTGCTATTCATTGGAGTCAATGAATAACGGCTCCAATTACGGCCAAAGAAGTGACAGGTCACTTCTTTGACGCGGGCGTCTATTTACGCGCCGTCATTTGACAGCGGCGCGTAAAATACGCCTCGTGTGAACAGACAAACGTCTGCCCATTGCTTTCAATGGGCAGATGTTTGTCAGCGCTATTGAGGCGCTATTTTCGGACGTAATTCGGGGCAAAAACGCCCGAATTACGTCCGTAATTAGTGCGTGTGAACATACCCTTAGAGAGATGCAACAGTGTGTGTGTAAACATAAAGTGTTTTTTCACATTTTTAGTGATTTGTCTGCTCATAATAAAAATTGAAAACATGGAATTTATTAAACTAATCTAGAAAATTAAAGCCTCAAAAGTCTTGTAAAAAACAAAGTAAAAATAGTTAGGATATTCAAAACGGTTGCAAAGTTATTATCGTTTAAAGAAGTACACATCAGAAATGGAAAATTTGACCTGGACACAGGGGCATCAATGACCCTTGGTCATGAAAGGGTTAATTAGGCGCATCTCTGGTTGTCCTTGCACCAGCCATGAGCAGGCGTAGACTCACGCCATAACTTACGCCAGTTTCTGGCATAAATTATGATAAATTAATCGAGCTGCGGACTTCCCTGCCGTGTCCACTAAGCTCTACCCAGCAGTGAGCAGTGGAAACAGCACAAAAGTCGTACATTTTATTGCACATTTCAACTTTTGTGCACTTTGCTACTTTTCTACGCCAGAAAACTAGCATACATTGTTATTAAATTCCCATAGTTTTTGTGCTAGTGGCTCTTACAAAGGCAGTTTGGATCTCTGTAGTGAGTATTGCAGTTTCCGCACTCAGCTGGCCCACTCTGTGATTTGCGTGGTCTACCGCTTTGTGGCTGAGCTGTTGGTACTCCTAGATGATTCCACTTCACTATAATAACATTTACAGTTGACCGAGGCAGATCTACAAGATTAAAAATTTAACGGATTTGTGACAAAGATGGCATCCTATGACAGTGCCATATTTAAAGTCACTGAACTGCTCAGTACGACCCATAAAGCTAGAAATGTTTGCCTATGGAGATTGCATGTATGTGTACTTAATTGTATGTACCTGTTTGCAATGAGAGACACTGAAACACTTTAAGGCCTCATTTACACGAGCGTGTGCATTTTGCGCACACAAAAAAATGCAGCGTTTTGCGTGCGCAAAAGGCACTTGACAGCTCCGTGTGTCATCAGTGTATGATGTGCGGGTGCGTGATTTTCGCGCAGCCGCCATCATAGAGATGAGGCTAGTCGACGTCAGTCACTGTCCATGGTGCTGAAAGAGTTAACTGATCGGCAGTAACTCTTTCAGCACCCTCGACAGTGAATTCCGATCACAATATACAGCAACCTGTGAATAAAAAAAAGACGTTCATACTTACCAAGAACTTCCTGCTTCCTCCAGTCCGGTCTCCCGGCCGTTGCCTTGGTGACGCGTCCCTCTCTTGACATCCGGCCCCACCTCCCTGGATGACGCGGCAGTCCATGTGACCGCTGCAGCCTGTGATTGGCTGCAGCCTGTGCTTGGCCTGTGATTGGCTGCAGCTGTCACTTGGACTGAATTGTCATCCCGGGAGGTCAGACTGGAGGAAGAAGTCGGGAGTTATCGGTAAGTCAGTACTTCTTTTTTTTTTTACACGTTCATGTATATTGTGATCGGAAGTCACTGTCCAGGGTGCTGAACCAGTTTAACTCTTTCAGCACCTTGGACAGTGACTGTCTCCTGACGTCGCGTACCGGAAAATTTTTTGCCGGGTTCGGTCAAAACGAGTTCGGCCGAACCCGGTGAAGTTCGGTTTGCTCATCTATAAAAACTGACACTCCATTAGGATGTTTGTAAACAGAAAAGCACGTGGTGCTTTTCTGTTTACATTCAGAGTTTGACAGCTCTTGCGCGAATCACGCAGTTCGCGCGAAAAATGCAGAAATTTAGAACATGTCGTGAGTTTTTTTCAGCGCACTCACGCTGAGCCAAACTCACGGACTGTCTGCTTGCCCCCATAGACTTGTATAGGTCCGTGCGACCCGCGTGAAAAGCACGCGAGTCGCACGGACGTATATCACGTTCGTGTAAATCCGGCCTAAGGCTGGGTTCACACGACCTATTTTCAGACGTAAACGAGGCGTATTATGCCTCGTTTTACGTCTGAAAATAGGGCTACAATACGTCGGCAAACATCTTCCCATTCATTTGAATGGGTTTGCCGACGTACTGTGCAGACGACCTGTCATTTACGCATCGTCGTTTGACAGCTGTCAAACAACGACGCGTAAAAATACAGCCTCGTCAAAAGAAGTGCAGGACACTTCTTTGGAAGTTTTTGGAGCCGTTTTCTCATAGACTCCAATGAAAACAGCTCCAAAAACCGACATAAAAAACGCAGCGAAAATGGCGCGAAAAACGCAGCGAAAAACGCGAGTTGCTCAAAAAACTTCTGAAAATCAGGGGCTGTTTTCCCTTGAAAACAGCTCTGTATTTTCAGACGTTTTTGGTCACTACGTGTGCACATACCCTCAAGGCTGTGGACACCTTTGTGTTTTTTGTTTTTTTTAAAATGTATTTAGGTGATTTATGACGTTTTTTTAAAGTTACTTTTATAAAAAAAATTCGATCATTTTTGAGATGCAGTTTCTACGTATCCTCTATACATACAACTAGATGTGATCGATATTATGGTCATCCTGTGTGAAAGAGACACACAGAATCTGCTCTCAGTCAAGACGTCAGTTCACTGACGGAATCAGCTAATAGCGAACAATGCATGTATAGAGGATACATAGAAACTGCATGCAAAACACAATCAAATTTCTTCAATAAAAGCAAATTTCAAAAACATCAGAAAACTCTGAAAACTTATCTTTAATAATAATTTGAGACAAAATACTACAAAGGTGTCCAAAGCATATTTACTATTCAAAATGCGCCGGAATTCTGGCTTAAATGGAGCCAGAAATCTAACATATATGGTATGCACCACATTAATTAACTGTTTAACTGTTTAATTACTTCGTTGCACCGCGCTCGACAAGAGTGTGGCTTCGCCGGAAACTGGCGTGGATCAGCCAAAGGGGCATGGGTTGAAATGCGACACCGTACAGAAAAGCGTCTAGAATGTCTAGCAAGATGCCCCAAATTTATCATACAACATGCACCTCTTTGATCAATTTGGTGCATTTTCTCACCACCTTGTCCAAGTTTGCATTGTCTATTATTGACTTGGCCAAGTTCCAGATTTACAGGCAGAGATAAACATTGTGTACAGAGCTAGCATTGTGACGTGAGGCTTACACCAGCTTCCTTGTAAACTCTATGATTATGTAACCTCAGTTTTGATTATGATAATAAAACATCGGACTTCTTGTAGAAAGATTTAGAAAGTTGATAATTCATACATGAGTCACGATGAGGCTGAGTTCAGATGGGGGAGACACGCTGTGTAAAAGCATGCAGCGTGGGGACTCTTCTACCTCATGTTTTTCAGTGCCTTACCACATGTTGCGTATTTGCACTGTAGTGCTGCTATTGTTTTTTTTTACTATGCCTTGCATTGCTAATTTTTATTATTATGTGGTGCACATATTGTTCACTTTATTTAAATATGTTTTATTCTTAACTCAGGTTTTTTCCTACCCCCTTCTTCCCTGGACACGTGTTATCCTCCTAGGTCGCTACATCGTGGGATCTACTGTGGTCAAGTGTAAAAAGGTTGTAACTCACTTAAAGAGGCTCTGTCACCAGATTTTGCAACCCCTATCTGCTATTGCAGCAGATCGGCGCTGCAATGTAGATTACAGTAACGTTTTTATTTTTAAAAAACGAGCATTTTTGGCCAAGTTATGACCATTTTTGTATTTATGCAAATGAGGCTTGCAAAAGTCCAAGTGGGCGTGTTTAAAGTAAAAGTCCAACTGGGCGTGTATTATGTGCGTACATCGGGGTGTTTTTACTACTTTTACTAGCTGGGCGTTCTAACGAGAAGTATCATCCACTTCTCTTCAGAACGCCCAGCTTCTGGCAGTGCAGACAGCGTGTTCTCGAGAGATCACGCTGTGTCGTCACTCACAGGTCCTGCATCATGTCGGACGAGCGAGGACACATCGGCACCAGAGGCTACAGTTGATTCTGCAGCAGCATCGGCGTTTGCAGGTATGTCGATGTAGCTACTTACCTGCAAACGCTGATGCTGCTGCAGAATCAACTGTAGCCTCTGGTGCCGATGTAGCCGACACGATGCAGGACCTGGGGCAGGAAGTGAGTGACGTCACAGCGTGATCTCTTGAGAACACGCTGTCTGCACTGCCAGAAGCTGGGCGTTCTGAAGAGAAGTGGATGATACTTCTCGTCAGAACGCCCAGCTAGTAAAAGTAGTAAAAACGCCCCGATGTACACACATAATACACGCCCAGTTGGACTTTTACTTTAAACACGCCCACTTGGACTTTTGTAAGCCTCATTTGCATAAATACAAAAATGGTCATAACTTGGCCAAAAATGCTCGTTTTTTAAAAATAAAAACTTTACTGTAATCTACATTGCAGCGCCTATCAGCTGCAATAGCAGATAGGGGTCGCAAAATCTGGTGACAGAGCCTCTTTAAAGCGACTGGGACCCCATGTAATTTTCTTACAGGAGACACACTGGCGGGAGGGCGATGGGGGTTCACTGAAGGCCCCATGGTTGGGTGACTGTTATACAGCCTCCTACACTTCTAAATCTAGGGGGGGTGGCAACTCTCTTTCATAAATCTCTGGGCCTGACTTTTCACAATACATACTCAGACCCGGGGGCACATTTCCTGTAAATCGACGCTACTATTAACACGCACAGATATAGCCTTGTTAACATATACGCACCTGTGTACCCTAACGCAGACTTTTACTCCTCTCTTTTCACTTTTTTACTAGAGACAAACACACACTCTGATCTTGGGAGGCGACTTTAATCTCACCTTGTACTCAGACATCGACCGGTCCAAACCGACCACACAGGACCGCGCGGGGGCCTCGGTACTCCTTACACTCATGGAACACCTATCCTTGTGTGATCCCTGGCGTGTAACCCACACCTCCTCACGAGACTACACGTATTTTTCGCATGTTCACAACACTCACTCGAGAATTGATTATTTTCTTATACCGGATTCCCTTTTTCCATCACTCACCTCGGTAGACCTGATGCCCATATGTATATCAGATCATGCTCCAGTATGCATGGAATTTACCACGGGCACTCCAACATCCTATAGTCGGAATTGGCGGTTTCCTTCCTATCTGTTGACCTCTGAGGATTTCCGCAAATATCTGACAGTCCACTGGTCTCATTACGTAGATGACGATATTGCCCACCTAGATGATACGGCCCTTTTTTGGTCCGCGTCCAAGGTGGTTATGAGAGGACACATAATTTCTTATGTTAATTTTAAACTAAGGGAATATCGTAAGAAATTTCATTCCTTGAATACAGACCTTATCAAGGCTCATAAATTATTGGTAGAATCCCGTACCCGCACGAGAGAAATCTTGGAGACTGGAGTGGGAGGTTCGGATTATGTAGGATGTTAATCTATTGTCGTTGGCAATACATAGAGAGCGAGTAGGGTGGTAGACAGAGATGATGGAGGAGATGTGCACCTTATTTATCGTCTTTATACCTAAATCTAATTAATGAATACAAAACACATTTCCTTTAAGTCATCATATTCTTACCACTATTTACTCATAGAAATCCTTGTGATGAATGGCAAGAAAATGTTAGTAACCTGGACTATATGCCTGAATAATTGTACACATTGTCAAGCATTTCACAGACTTCCACAGTTGGTTAGTCAGATTAGTACTGATGGAGTCGCTGCTCCAGGCTTCAAATCTACATCCATTCCTAAATTGTGATTTGATGGAAGAGATCCAGCTCTCATCAGTTATTTTCCGCTTTATTTCAATAGACCATATATCCTGTTAGAATAGACCTTGGGATCACCCGCACCTTAATCATCTTATTTGGACAAAGAGCTGACACCCATGAGTGAAGAAGCTGACTGCATTATTGGTGTCAGAACTGGCTTCGTGGCCTAATTCAAGATTTAGCAACTAAATCTCTATTGGAGACTTACCTACAGAGTCAGGCTAGATGGGGCGTGGATATGACCAGTAACAGATATTTTAGATGGGGTAATCGTGTCGGCTCTCTGCTGGCAAAGATTCACAGACCTAAGCACTCGAATCACAACATTGTGAAATTAGTGGATCCGGAGTCTCGCTCTGAGATTTTGGACTCGGATCTCGTCCGACGGGAGTTTGTGAATTATTTTGCGGACTTTTATCGAACAACCACATATGATCAGGAGGAAACTAAATCCTTTCTATCGAAGCTTCATCTGCCCAAACTAACTGAAGACAATAGAACGGTTTTAAATAATGATATCACGGAGGCGGAGGTTGCTTTAGCAATCTCTAACCTACCCAATAATAAAACGCCAGGTCCTGACGGCCTATCGGCGGAATATTACAAACTTTTGCCAGATATTGTACCAACATTGACGAGGACCTTACAAGCCATATTTAGTGGGGAGATCGACCTGCCTAACTTTCATGAGTCCAGGACCATATTGCTTCCCAAACCTGATAAGGATCCAACTCTCCTTTCCTCCTATCGCCCGATTTCCCTTTTAAACCAAGACTATAAGCTCCTAACAAAGATTTTGGCCAACCGTCTCCAAACCATGCTTGGACCGATCAAGGCCCCAACCCAGTTAGGTTTCTTGAGGAATAGACATTCTACTAAAGGTATCCGCCAGGCTGTAGCAGCCACGGTATCTGCCCTAGACCCCTCCTCCCCAGTGACCATGCTGCTGGGACTTGACGCGGAAAAGGCGTTTGACTCTGTATCATGGCCATTTCTCACAGCGGTGTTGCAGTCCCGGGACTTCAGGGAACGCTTTCTAACATGGCACCCCCCGTATACAGCGCCACTGCAGGGGACCGCTCCAGGAGAAGTCCCTGACCTTACTGTCCATATATGGACAGTGACGTCATGGACTTCTCCTGGAGCGGTCCCCTGCTTCTGAAGTCGAATCCCCGGCCACAGCAGCCTGTCGGCAGGTGATTCTGCTTCAGGTGAAATCCCTGACTTCACTGTCCATTTATGGACAGTGCCTTCTCGTAGAGCAGAATCACCAGCCACAGCAGTGTCAGGGACGGCTGTGACTGGGCATTCCCCTTCAGGAACAGTCCCTGACGTCACTGTCCATATATGGACAGTGAAGTCAGGGACTTCTCCTGGAGCGGAATTCCCGGCCGCAGCTTCGGCAACACTGTGGCCGGGGATTAGGGATTCCGCTTTTACAGGGAGCAAAGAAATCTCCTCCTCCTCCTCACATGCACTTTGCACTGTGAGGAGAAGAGAGAGAACGAGCGGCAGAAAGCACGACCATCACTCGGATCACATCCAAGTGGCAGACATGCTTTACTCGGCCCCATAGTCTTCAATGGGAGCCGTGCGGCCAAGAGAACAACCCAAAATAGGGCATGTTCCATTTTTTGACGGCCCGGTGTTAAATCAGCCATGTTAATAGCCCCATTTGGGGTCTATTGTTCCTACTGCAGCTGTGCGACTGCCAGTAAAAGAACGGCTGTCACACGGCCGCATATCCCTGTCGTATGAATAGGGCCTAAGGCTATGTTCCCACACAACAGAAAATAAGCAGCGGAATCTCAAAAAAACGCTCGTAAATCTGTGACAGAAATCTACACTAAATAGCGATTTTTTTTTCTGCAGCCGTTTTACCATTGGAATTGGTGTCAAGCATCGATTATAGCAAATTATATGTGTACCTGCGGATTTGCAGAGGTTTTTACTGCGTTTCAGCTGCATAAACAAAATTGAAAATCACACCGCAGAACACTTTCTGTACGACTTTTCTGTGTTTTTTCTCTGCAGCGTGGGTTTGACATTTTTCAAATCTCATTAACTTTGCTGATACTGTATATGCTGCACAATTTCCACACAGAATTCAGTTGCAGACATTTTGCAGCGTTTAGGCTACATGGGAACCCGGCTTAGGGTGGATGTACATGCTGCAGTAATGCATAAGTTTCAAGTAATTATAATTGTTACAGTGTGTAAACATTCCCATGCGACTAGTTTGGACCTCCTATATTTAGATTTTCCAATGCCTACTGAGTCATGTAACCGCAATGCATTTTGGATCATAAAATCGAATAACCGCTACAAGTTTTTGGACAGTATTGCTGAACAATCAATCACATTACACAATCGTTTGCATTAGTCATAGCTACGCTACCCTCAGTAGCGTAGCTATAGGAGTCGCAGCAGTCGCAGTTGTGACCGGGCCCCTAAGCCTGGGGGGCCCAAAGGGCTACACCACTGGATAGAATTGGATGCATTGTCTCAGCAGACTTCATCACATGTGATGCCCTAAGCCTATGTTCACACGGCCGTAAACGTTCAGAAAAACACGCTGAAAATACGGAAGCTGAACGACTTCAAACATCTGCCCATTGGTTTTAATGGGAAAAATGGTGTTGCGTTCTGACGGGGCGTTTGTTTACTCAGCCATTTGAAAAAACGGCGCTTAAAAAAACGCCCCGTAAAAAGAATTGCATGTCACCTCTTGAGACATTTTTGAAGCCGTTTTTCATTGTGTCAATAGAAAAACAGCTCCAAAAAGGGCCGCAAAAAACGCCTCAAAAAAAGTTTGTGGTTTCTAAAACTGCTTGAAAACAGTTCCGTATTTTGCAGCCGTTTTTCGTTTTGCGTGTGAAAATGCCCTTTGATGCAGCGGCTCAGCAGACAGTATCACACATGATTGGATTAGATACAGTGGCTCAGTAGACACTATCACATATGATAGGCTTAGATATAGGGACCAGCTCGCTGACATTGCGGATCCAGCGCAGGACTTAGGAAAGGTAAGATAATAATTGTTTTGCTTTTTTATGTTACAATTTTTTTTTTTGTGTTTGAGTTTTTTTACAGGTTCTCAGTTGTTGGACTACTTCGGATTCGAGGACTAATTCGATTATAGCATTTTTTTTATTCTGAATAAAATGGTTAAGGAGGATTGTGTGGAGGTTTTTTTATTTCAATAAAATATTTTTTCTATGTCCTTGGATTTTTTTAACCTTTATTACTACCGCCTTAGTAATGGCTGCTGGCTGATTGGCAGCATCCATTACTAAGGCGGGGCTTAGAGTTAGCAGAGGCTAACAGTAACCCCCATTATTACCCTGGTACCTACTGCCACTAGGGGTGCTGGGAAGATCCCCGGTACGATCCAGTACCCGACCATCTGTAGTGATGGTCGAGCACATGGGTTGGCCGCAGGCTGTTATTATTAGACTGGGAATGGCCAAAAACAGTGGGCCTTCCCACCCTGCTAATGCTAGCCTGATGCTGCTGTGTTCCGTAAGGTTTCTGTTTTTTGGATGGAATAGCGTAATCGACTGCGCTATTGTTTCCGCCAAAAAAACAGAAATCTTACGGAACGGAGACAAACGGAAACCATTTGCAATGGAAACATTACCATTGAAATCAATGGTAATTCAAACGGAAGCTATGGTTTCCGTTTGGTTTGCGTTCATGGGTTCCCCTGATGGAAAGGTCTGACGGAAGCCATCAATGGAAACCCCCGACGCAGATGTGAACAGGCCGTAATTTAGCATTTGGGGTCCCACTTTTAACCTTGCCCAGGGCCACACTTTGTCTAATACCGGCCCTGGTTATGGGGGTATTATACTGTGGGAGCAGCTATGGGGGCATTATACTGTGTGCGCAGCTATGGGGGCATTATACTATGTGGGCAGCTATGGGGGGGGCATTATACTGTGGGGGCAGCTATGTGTGGCATTATACTGTGGGGGCAGCTATGGGGGAATTATACTGTGTGGGCAGCTATGGGGACCGATATACTGTGTGGGCAGCTATGGGTGGCATTATACTGTGGGGGCAGCTATGGGGCATTATACTATGATACTATGGGGGCAGCTATGGGTGGCATACTGTGGGGGCATCTATGGGGAGCATTATACCATGGAGGCTGTTGGGCAAGGTGGCTGGACATAGGCACGCCCAGATGTCTGGTGGTGTTGAGGAGTAGGGGGGCCCAAGCTGAATTCCTGCACCAGGGCCCATGAGCCTTTAGCTACGCCCCTGAAAAAAAAATCACCAGAGTCTTGGTCAGGCTGTGAGCAATCTGATGAAAAGATGGCTACCAGATATCATTCTTACGTGTGTGAAATCAACCAGAGCGTATTTACAGGTTCAGAGGAGCAGAATTTGTCAATTGACCCTATGGAGCTGTGTTCTTTGTACTTGTTATTTAATACGTTAGGTTTATCTGAAATCATACTTAAAACCACAGATAACACATGAGTTGCTCTACGGACAGACCAAGCTTTGCTAAACCTGTACTTTTTACTTATAGCATTCTTATGTTACCTTTTTTTTTTCTGTTTTGCTTAATAACTGAATACATAATTAATTACATTTTCTATGTTATTTGTCACAATTTTAGGCTGTGTAAACAGGATAATTGCTAATTATGTTTTTTTTAAAAAAGCAAATTTTTATTAGGCTACTCGATTTTAGGGGAAGCAGCAGATAAGCGCTATGACAGGCTGCAGAGATAAAAAACAAAACGCTGTTGTGACAGAGTGTGAAAGAAAATGTCACAGTCATCACTTTTGTGACCTATGTGACTCACAGGCTTATGACTAGTATTTAAACTTTCTGTGAATAAACGAAAGTTGCAATAGAATCAGACTTGCATTGTGCTGATTCATCATTTAGCTTTTTGGGGCGTCATTGGGTGTACACTCATCCCTGCTATATGGGACAAACTCAGCCATGATCAATCTTTAGATAAGACAAATAAAATATTTCAAACCAAGACCAAAACAGCAAATGAAAGGGATAGGATAGTAGGCTTGTGATAACAGTTCCTCGGATCAAACGGAAATGTCCACATTAGCTGTATGGAACCGTAGTATGATGCCTATAAACTTCAATGCGGCTAAACAGTACCTCGGCATGCCTACAATTACATACAGAAGATTTTAATTCCCTATAAATCCAACAGGAAAATTGTGTCATTTTCCGTCAGATGCCGTATTACAGAACTATTCTCCATAAGGCCGGGTTCCCACACAACGTAAACACTGCGGAATTTCCGCAACAGAATTCTGTGTGGAAATTCGGCAGCATGTACAGTAGCAGCAAAGTGGATGAGATTTTGCAAATCTCAACCACAAGCTGCAAAAGAAAAAAAAAATACCTAAACGTAATGTGGAAACTGTACTGTGGTGCGACTTTCATAAATCCGCATTTTGTCAATTTATGCGGCATATTCTGTGCGGAGATGCTGCATATTCTGTACGGAGATGCTGCATGTTTGGTCTATTTATTTCAATTGGGAGCATAAAATTCTGTACTAAAGATCGCAGGTTGAGTAGTGTTGTGGTTTTTACAGTGATTGCGCAGGTGCACATAAAGTTTGCTCAATAGTGAATAAAGGCAATGGCGGGCACAGCAAATGACTAAATGTTTGTTGGTGCTGAGTGTCATACACTATGTACAATGTATACAAAATTATTGCCAAGAGAAGGACAAGATTGACTGTGTAAAAGGGACTTGCATACCAATATGAAAGCAAAAATGACATACAAAGTTGATTTAGACCATAAGTACAAAAACACATGTAAGCTCAAAAAATTTAAATATTTAAAAACACAAATTCCTCCAATATGAGATAATCCTGAATAGGAATAAACTTCCTGTATAAACGCTACTTGTTACAAAATAAAAAAATATATGTATAATTCTGCCTGCCCAGAGTATAGCATATATCAGTGTGACATCAGGTAAAATGTAAGCGCATGAAAATATGCCAGCCTGTGTGAATAAAGGTAAATACTGTACATTCCTCTGTCAGAAGCGTCTATCTGTTACCCCACGCGTATATCGCCGCCTCTGCAGCTTCCTCAGAGGTCAGAGTACAATGAATATACTATCAATATTTTCTTATATAAGTAGTTCACATGTGTGATGAATCCTATGATTAAGGAAGTAACTTAGATTCCAGTGTTCATGCTCCAGCATGGATCCCCTCTCCAGCGTGGGTAAATGACGTCATCAACATCACAATAGAACCGGCTCTACCCTATTGGTGACAGACCAATCGCGTACCATGAAGCAGGTCACGTGGCCCATCTAACCTATGAACTTGTCCGATCAGCCAGTTGCCGGGCAACCTCCCCAATCCAAAAAGATGTCACTATATAACATTACATTACGTGATCCACCCACATTTCTATCATGGAAGGATAACATAGCAGTAAGTTAGAAAAGTATATTTGTTAGGTAAATCAGTTGCCAAGCAACCGAAACAAACAAAAGGCAATCTCCAATGACCCATGCTGGATTAAAAATCACTATGCGGTCTATTCATGACACCATGGTAGACTGCATAGCCATAGCCCTGTCAGCCAATTGGGGCTAGTGAGAATATGAGATTGCTATTAAGCAAATAAATGGATATTTTACACATTTTGCATTCTCTGGCTCAATCTTTAGGCTAAAAATTGATGTACAGTTGTGCATCTGCCAAAAATATCTAAAAATGCATAGGAAATGCACCATTGAAAAAGTAATTCAATATGTAGATACATATATGAAAACATATAACCAACATGCATACACACAAGTGTATAAGACGTGTAGCCCAAATGTGTGCATATGTGCGCAGGCACATGGATTGCACAGAGAGCACCGCCACAGTTCATGCACGTGCAAACAGATGAAACCCACGAAGGTAAGAAAAACCTAGGAAGGTCTCCTCAATTATCCTCTACAAAAAAAACATAAGCCCACTATAACAATCATACATATTACTGCCATTTGTTCGTGTGCCCGCACCAATCATCCCACACATATCTGTTCAATCTCATTTTAGAGAGGGTGCTGCATTAGACATATGATTGCTGTCAAAAAATATGTATATACATAAATATGAACTACTACAAAAAAGAATTCAGTATGAGTCTCACCTAGAAGGTAGAGACCAAGGACATGACTTAAACTAAGACCCTCCAGACAATAAATATTCCTTATGGATAGTCCATGTAGTGGTAATCATCCTTGTCCAGTGAAGTGATGGGCTGAGCACTACAGCTACACCCAAAGCTGAGTTTCCATATCTCTTATTAAAAATTAGTCACCAATAGAGGAGTCCATGGGTTCCTCGGGGAACATCAGAAGTAGGGGGCTGGCTGAACTTTCTTCCAAAATATACCAGACATCACCCACCATTTATTTCACCCATCTAATTTGCTTGGTGGGTTTGAGATCCTAGGCCCCCTAATTCCTGGGTTGAGATACACTGCATCAACATCTAAAGGGCATCCTTAGACCATCCCGTGAAGGCTATGTCAACATAAAGAAGATGGTATTAGAAATAATAGATTTGTTTACTTAGGAAGGAAGTGGGGGGGGGGGGGGAATACATTTTAAAAAAAGAGGGTGGGGGAGGGAAAAGAAGCAAATAAACAGAGAAGAAAAAAAGGGAGGACAGAGGAGAAAGAAAAATAGAATAGAAAGAAAAAAAGGAAGAGGAGATAAGGAAGGAAACAAAAAATATATCACAATAAAACCTAGTATCTGCTAAAATAAAACCTCTTTAAAACATAAAATAAAACTTGTTAACAAATATTTGTTACATGTAAATGCCAAATATGTGTTGCATAATACTATAAACTGTATGATGGAATATGAAAATCATTATGTATATGTTGGGGCATATACATAGATAAAGTGTACAGGAATGCCAAAAAGTGGACACCTGCAATTGAATCAACCTAGAGGAAAAATATTTGGAGGAAATTATTGATGTTAAAAGTGATGGCCCCTATCCATGGGGGGGGTGAATTTATTCCCTTTGGGGACATCCTTTTTAATTGATCAATCGATCTGGGTTCCAGTTGTAATAGTTGTGATGCCACATCCCCCGTCTGACTGATAGCTGTATACCATCTAAGCCCACCAACTGCAGTCCGATCAATTTACCTTTGTTCTGTCGCAAAAAAATGTGATGCAACAGACGTGAGTGCTTTATCCTTTTGGATATCACGGTTCACCAGACCGATGGTAGACAGACGTTGTTAGGCTTGTCTGTCCAACATGTAACCTCAGACAGGGGCATACATGTCCCTAAATAACATTCTATGTACTGCAGTTTATATATTGTTTTAAAGGATGTTTTTTTTCTGGTCCCCAGGATAACAAAAACCTCAGATGTTGGCATCATGTAAGGACAGATGGAGTAATTGTCATATGAGTAAGATTCCCTCAGGGCAATGCCCCTATTAAGTCGATGAGTCAGTAATCTTGAAATTACTATGTGATAATCGATCATTGAGGTTCCAGTCTTGCCGTCTATGCTGGTTTTTGGCATAAGGAACGAGCTCAGATGTGAGTCTGTAAGATGTCCCAATGCGTATTCAAGTTGGTATGCCCTCCATTGGTTGTTGTATGTTGTGATCACTCTTATTTTCGATCCCTGCTACTTCAACTTTTGTTTTAGAAATTCTAATATATTGCAGTTGCGTGCCTTACTAAAGGCCCTAGAGATAACCCTCTTGGGGTATTCTCGTACCCTTAATCTGTTGGTCACTTCACATGCATCTGCGTCCGAGGAACTCGCAAATTGTCCGGTTGGTATTCATTTTTTCACGTTTTCCAGATGGAACCTTGAAAAATGTATCTGGCTGACCATATCCGCGCTTCCAATAGAGAGTAGTTACTATCTTACCCATTTGAACCGTCAATCTGACGTCCAGAAAATCAACTGTCGTTGTGAAGATGTTGGAGGTCAGGAAGACATGCTTGGTGTTTACATTTAGTTCAGCCAAAAATGCCATTCCATAAGAATGTCACTTATCATATGGGACACAGACTCACTGTACTCAAACATTGCGCACTCGGGTGGTATTGAGGCAGTTATGTTTTTTTGGGATTCTCAGCGATCTTCTAACCGAATGCATGACTATTTCCTGCTGGATCTTCTGGAATTTATATTACAACAGAAGTATTTTTGTCTTCAATAAAAAGTTTTAGAAACAGGTGTCCAGGACTGCGATGGGTGCGTGCTGCGCCCCCTTCTACATCAACTTATTTTTGGGGTGTTATCTACAGGGGCTGTGTGGCACTATCTACAAGGGGAGTGGCAATACCTACAGGGGGGGCTGTATGGCACTATCTACAGGAGGAAGCTGTTCATTATGTCATATACTCCCATTTGCTTCAGTTATACAATCTGTTTTAGTCAGGCACACTGACCTCTTAAATTTATTTTCTTTTAATTTATTGTTATGATAACTACCTTACACTGTATAACTATATTGCTTGTAAAATGTACAAATGGTTTTATGCTCGAGTAACATAAAAAAAAATGTGAAAAAAAAATTACATCTCATTGATTGGTAGAGAGAGCAAACATGCCGAGGGGGAAGGAGATGTCTGAAAAGATGTTGGGGGGGGGGCGCCAAACTGAGTCTTTGCCCCGTGTGCAGGAGAACCTAGTTATGCCTCTGCCCCGAGAACTGTCAGAGTGCTGGGAGGCCCCTTTCCCAACGTTCTGTAGAAAACACAGCAATGTCCTGTGTAGTTTCTTCTACTATCCTGTGTAAGACAAATTACCCAGGGCATAATTCAGGGCAGAGAGCAGAAGTAGGTCCTCCTTCTTTCAGTAGTCCCAAGCATCTGCCCGACCATCCTTACCGGGTGCTTACTTTATCCCTAATAACAATTAACATAAGATCATATAGATACACAACATTACACATACACAGTAGACAATTATGTATTTACTATAGATGTGCACTGTTTCTGTCTCCAAAGTCAAAATGAAGGAAAGTTACCTACTATATGATTGTGTGACTTGAACTATAACAAAAGATTGGTCGCTAGCAGCACTCACGTAAAACTACATATCTCCGGATGCAAAAATTCACCTTACCGAAAAAAAAAAGATTTTAGACCTGCGTGGGTTAAAATGTTGTATGCTTATATTTTGGGTTGTGTTAATAAACACTTGAACTTTTGTCACATGGATGCTGTCACAGATTTTATTACTTTTGACCTATGACAAAGGTAAAAACCTTACTGCACTGTTTTAGGATTTAAAAAATAACTCAATCTTCTACACCTTGTAGATTGGACTGATTATTTTTTTTTTTATATTATAATACTAGACAAGGACCCTTTAGCTGTACTATAAGTGAGGGTCATAAAGTCCCTAACAGAATAATCTACTATTCTGACTCACAATAGGCAATAATTTACTTAGGGGAGAAATATTGCTAAATACAGGTATCATAACATAATTACAATCTGCTAGTCTTTAGGCCTTATTCACACGAACGTGTATTACGTCCTTGCTACGCGTGTGGAAAAAGTTAAACTGAACTTTTGCGTGTGCAAAACACAGCGTTTTTTGCGTCCGCAAAACGGACAATTTCGTGTGAATAAGGCCTTAAAAAAACAAAAACATTTCATTACCCGAAAGGATATACAAACATGTCAATTTAAATCATTAGATATAAATTATTTGGAAAATATTTCTTGGAAAAAAATTAATATCACGCCTGATGTCTGAATTTGTCGATTCATTAATTTGTTATGTTTTTGCATTTTTTTTTTACTCTGATTATTTGCTTGATGAGCCACTGCTAAATTTACTTAATCTGCTAGAAGCTGACAAAAAGATATAAGGGGGAGTTTCCTGGGTTAAATGCGTTTATTTCACCCACTTATTTAAATTTACTATTTTCTGCTGGGATCTGCAAACATACATTCTACGGTATCTCTGCTTCAAATCCATAACCCATGCGGGCCCACTGCATTTTGTCTGCTGGTACTGGTCTCTTCAGGAATGGATTGTTCCTGTAATTATCCCACAATATTTTTCTAAAAAATGGACATATCTTTCTTACGGTTTCTCTACCAATTCTTCTCACTGAGGACAGCATAATGTAGTGACATACGCAGTGATTTCTGCGGTCTGACACTCATTTGCTTAAGTTAAGATGTTTACCTGCATAGTCCGTGTAGACCTGTCAGAGATGAGTCCGGCGTATTCATGAGCTGCCCACTTTCCATTAGCTCCGCCCATGCTCTATTGATTGACATGTCTTCCTATTACTTTGCATAGGGAGACATCTGTTAATCAGTTAGCTAGCGGAAAGTGGGCGGAGAAAGTGGCAGCTCATGAATATGGACTCATCTCTGGCAGGGCTGCCCGGGCTCTGCAGATAAGTTCTCATAGACGGCTTAACTTAAGAAAATGAGTGACAGATCACTAAAATCAGCGTGGCTGTCACTACATTATACTGCCTTCCGTAAGTGTAGCATAATATCTATGACAGATTCCCTTCTTTTAAAGGCTATGTAAACCTTTGAGGGCATTTTATTTTTTTAATAAACAGTTCAGTCACTGTGTTTGGCGTAATTTTATAATTAGTTTTTATTAAAAATTAGTTTTAGATACAGCTGCTCTGTATTCTCTATACACAGCAGCTGTATTTTCCACTATGACCTGAATGCGTCAGTCCCGCGGATCTGACGGGTTCAATGTCAGCGGGTCCCAGGGTTACCAACCATCCGTTAATTCACGAACAGTCCGTGAACTTAGAGGACTTTTGGCAACTGTCCGTTGTGTCCGGAATAAAAAGAATGTGTCCGTGATTTCTATTACTTTTTTTGTCCAAAGTGCACGTTCCGTTGGTTGGAGTAAGGAGAAGTATGTGCCTGCGTCACACGCAGGCTGCGTGATGACCTCTCCTGAACTACCTTGTTAGTGAGCCTTCCCAGCCTCCGCGCACCACGTCTGGTGTGTATTACTAGTACAGTGTGTTATAATAGCAGGAAGGTTGGGACCTGCTGCTCCTACTTGTCAGCACGAGCTCAGCAATAAATCTCCCCCTACTTCCCATGACACAATGTGGAGGAGCAATGTTTGACCCTGCACAGCAGTCTGCTTCGCTCTTGAAAATCCTGTTAAAGGGCTGTGAGTAGTTTTCTGCATAGCTGTATTTAAAAGCATAGAGGTTCAAGAATCAAGCACATACAGTGAAGGAAATAAGTATTTGATCCCTTGCTGATTTTGTAAGTTTGCCCACTGTCAAAGACATGAACAGTCTAGAATTTTTAGGCTAGGTTAATTTTAACAGTGAGAGGTAGATTATATTTAAAAAAAAACCTGAAAATTACATTGTCAAAATTATATATATTTATTTGCCATGTGCACAGAGAAATAAGTATTTGATCCCTTTGGCAAACAAGACTTAATACTTGGTGGCAAGCACAGCAGTCAGACGTTTTTTGTAGTTGATGATGAGGTTTGCACACATGTTAGATGGAATTTTGGCCCATTGCTCTTTGCAGATCATCTGTAAATCATTAAGATTTCGAGGCTGTCGCTTGGCAACTCGGATCTTCAGCTCCCTCCATAAGTTTTTGATTGGATTAAGGTCTGGAGACTGGCTAGGCCACTCCATGACCTTAATGTGCTTCTTTTTGAGCCACTCCTTTGTTGCCTTGGCTGTATGTTTCGGGTCATTGTCGTGCTGGAAGACCCAGCCACGAGCCATTTTTAATGTCCTGGTGGAGGGAAGGAGGTTGTCACTCAGGATTTTACGGTACATGGCTCCATCCATTCTCCCATCGATGCGGTGAAGTAGTCCTGTGCCCTTAGCAGAGAAACACCCCCAAAACATAATGTTTCCACCTCCATGTTTGACAGTGGGAACGGTGTTCTTTGGGTCATAGGCAGCATTTCTCTTCCTCCAAACACGGCGAGTTGAGTTAATGCCAAAGAGCTAAATTTTAGTCTGATCTGACCACAGCACCTTCTCCCAATCACTCTCAGAATCATCCAGATGTTCATTTGCAAACTTCAGACGGGCCTGTACATGTGTCTTCTTGAGCAGGGGGACCTTGCGGGCACTGCAGTATTTTAATCCATTACGGCGTAATGTGTTACCAATGGTTTTCTTGGTGACTGTGGTCCCAGCTGCCTTGAGATCATTAACAAGTTCCCCCCCGTGTAGTTTTCGGCTGAGCTCTCACCTTCCTCAGGATCAAGGATACCCCACGAGGTGAGATTTTGCATGGAGCCCCAGATCGATGTCGATTGACAGTCATTTTGTATGTCTTCCATTTTCTTACTATTGCACCAACAGTTGTCTCCTTCTCACCCAGCGTCTTACTTATGGTTTTTTAGCCCATTCCAGCCTTGTGCAGGTCTATGATCTTGTCCCTGACATCCTTAGAAAGCTCTTTGGCCTTGCCCATGTTGTAGAGGTTAGAGTCAGACTGATTAATTGAGTCTGTGGACAGGAGTCTTTTATACAGGTGACCATGTAAGACAGCTGTCTTTAATGCAGGCACCAAGTTGATTTGGAGCGTGTAACTGGTCTGGAGGAGGCTGAACTCTTAATGGTTGGTAGGGGATCAAATACTTATTTCTCTGTGCACAATGCAAATAAATATATATAATTTTGACAATGTGATTTTCTGGTTTTTTTTTTTTAAATATAATCTATCTCTCACTGGTAAAATTAACCTAGCCTAAAAATTCTAGACTGTTCATGTCTTTGACAGTGGGCAAACTTACAAAATCAGCAAGGGATCAAATACTTATTTCCTTCACTGTAGCAGAAGTGCAGAGGATATGGGCAAGTGGGCGAACTGCGTACCAGTAAGATTTAGGAAGGAAAGGAAAATGTCAGGAGAGGATGGTGATTATAGTATATATACATTATGTTATTGTATATCGTATATATAGTATAGTAATACTATACTATCTATTCTAATATAATGTATATATATGTATATATACTATAATAGTATAGATACAGTCCCCTCCTAATTTTGTTTTTAGCTAGCAACTTCTTCTATAGCGGTTATACTTAGGAGTTTAGTTAAGAAAGTGATGGCAGAAAACAAGAAGAGGGGGGGACTGTCAGTACATAATCAGCACTTCAGGGATCCCGCTTAGTTTTAAATATATTGCTATATCTCCTGTGATCCATGTCGCACTCTCTTTATAAATTGCACATGTCTTCCTAGAGCTGGGTGCGTCGTGCAGCCTAGTTGAACTGAACCAGAACATTACAAAAAGTGAAAATGCAGACTGAGTTTACCTGACCCTATTATTATGATCTTTAACTATTATCACTTTCTAATTCCCAATTAACATTGCTAACCTGGTTATATTAATGTTTTAAGTTCGAGAAACATGTTATTCTCAATTCTAAACTGTCCATAAATATTTCTGGCTGCCCGTGATTTTGGGCCAACTTGTCCAGAAAAATATCAATTTGTGGTTGGCAACCCTGGCGTGTCCTGTGTGTCTCTAGCATGCAGGATCCACCTGTGATCTAGCACATCTAAGTTATGATATGCAGGACCTGTTGACAGTGAACCTGTCAGTCCCGTGGACCTGACGGGAAAAGGATTTAGCACTACATACAGCTGCTCTATATAGAGAATACAGAGTAGCTGTATCTAAAAAAGTAAAACATATTTTGAATAAAAAAATAATTATAAACACACTGACTAATCTGTTTATTAAAACTGGATCTTCCTAGTTTGTTCTATTCTGTAGTAGTAATCTGCATTTGTTTCAGACACATTTCTAAGTCATCTCTTCTCTTAGTTTTTACCAATACAGTTACTAAATTTTAGTTAACATACTCGGCATGCTTCTATTTATCTGAGTTAGTTTCTCCTGCAGCTATTGCCATACATTGTACTACTTCGTTTAACACAATCAGGGGGAGAAGTATTACAGCATTCTCTCATTCATTTTGGATATTGGGCACCTCCGCTACAAGTGTGACGGCGTTTCACAGTACATAGCAGTGACAGGAACGAAGGGGAAGCAGCACTCAAGCATTGCAGCCCCTTCAAAACAGCTAAACGATGGTGGTGCCGAGAATCGGACCCCCATCGATCACTGGAAAACCCTTTTAAATCGTACCTTACTTTTCAGGGGACTTTTCAGAATAAGCTGTCATATGTGTGTACATGGGGAATAACACTATTTCTGACCATTATATGACTTGTATTCTGCTTTATATAGCAGTTTTCCTCTCTGCAGGACCTATCTCTAAATCTCAGTTGTCTCTAAACTAGTAGGCGGAGCCTAAAACCTATCATGTCTTCTATACACTACACAGGTAGAAGAGCAGAATCCTGCTCTCTTATCTCTATTGATCACACACACATACAGGGCCGCCATCAGGGGGGTACTGGGGGTACTGCAGTGAGGGGCCCGGGCATAAATTTTTAAAAAAGGGGCCCGCACTCTGCCGCTGGAATTAATATACTCACGGCAGTGTGGCTCTTACGATTTCATTACGGGTGAAAGGAACAGGTCCCATCACGAAACAGGGGCCCGTTCATTACATCAGAATAAAACCGTAAGGGCCCGCTGGAGAGTGAGATGTGCCCGCCCCTCCTCCTCCACAACAGCGTGACAGCGTGAGGGGAGGAGACAAGGGGTGGAGACATCACAGCAGCGGGAGTTATGAGCTCAGCCTCGGAGGATACGTCCAGCAGCAGCAGCAGCAGCAGTCGTAGCAGTCGTCGTCGTCTTCTTCTTCAGACACAGTGAGTACTAACTTATATCTGTGTCCGGCTGCTGCTGCCCGGAGCCTCCTGAAAAGATCTCCTCCTGCCCCCATAGAAAGTAAATATCTTACCCACGTCTGTATTATGTTAACACCGCAGCATAGGATTGTATCAGCCCTACGGCCAGGGGCGTAACTAGGAAAGACTGGGCCCCATAGCAAACTTTTGACTGGGGCCCCCCCTCTGCTGGGTATCACACAACCCCCCCCCCCTTGTAGATAGTGCCTCCCTATAGATTCCACCACATAGCGCCCCCTATAGATAGCACCATACACAGCCCCCTGCAGATAACGCCATACAGCCCCCCTGTAGATAACGCCATACAGACCCCCTCTGTAGATAACGCCATACAGCCCCCCTGTAGATAACGCCATACAGTCCCCCCTGTAGAGAACGCCATACAGCCCCCCCTGTAGATAACGCCATACAGTCCCCCCTGTAGAGAACGCCATACAGCCCCCCCTGTAGATAACGCCATACAGAACCCCTCTGTAGATAACGCCATATAGCCCCCCCCCCCCAAAAAAAAACGTCCTATAGTTTGTCCTACAAAAGACATGCATCCCCTATCCACAGGATAGGGCATACATGTGTGATCGCTGGCAGTGATAAGGAGAACGGGGGACCGAAAGTCCCCCGAAGTTCTCCATGACTAACCTCGGACTTCCGGCGTCTGCGCAGTTCAATAAAAATGAAAGGAGCGCTGGTCACGCATGCGCACAAGCGCAACCGGCGCTCCATTCATTTCTACGGAGCTGCCGACACAGAGCCCGGAAGTCCAAGGTTTGTCATGGAGAACTTAGGGGGGACTTTCGGTCCCCCGTTCTCCTCATCGCTGGGCGTCCCAGCGATCCCACATGTATCCCCTATCCTGTGGTTAGGGGATACATGTCTTTATGTAGGAACAACCCCTTCAGTGGCGTCGCGCTGTAGCAGCCATAGCGGCTGCTAGCGGAGCCTGCGGCCATGGGAGGGGGCCGTGCCGGCGGGTGGCACAGGCCCCCTCATGCTGCAGGCCCTGTAGAAGTCGCTACGGCTGCTATAGCGGTAGTTACGCCACTTCGTATAGGTTTGTACGGCGTAAAACTACAGCTCCCAGCATGGCCGGAACAATGGTAAGGATATGCTGGGAGATGCGGTTTCACAAAAAAAATCCTATCACCATCATCTCGCTGCAGATCATACAGTGACTACATTACTGATTAGAGGCAGAATAAACATTTACATTAAGTGACTCACCGGTGACGTCTCAGATTCTAGTTCTTTTCTTCTCCCTCCGGTTCAGACATCTATGATGGATTTCTCCCGGCCATGACCCATTTCTGCAGTTTTCCGTTTAGATGTCTTCAGCTTCTCACTATTAAAACATTTCTGCACCTATAAAACGAAGTTAAAATTCTCAACACATCTAAATATAACTGTCACAAACACACAACATGCCCCCTGTAGATAGTGACCTACATAGAAGCCCCTGTAGATAGTGCCCACATATGGACTCCAGAGCTGCAAGGCAATAGTGCTAACCACTGAGCCACCGTGCTGCCCTACATATAGCTTCCCCTATAGTTAGTGCTCCACGTATAGCCCACCTCTGTATATAGTGTCTCACATATAGCTCCCCCTGTATATAGTGTCCCACATATAGCCCACCCCTGTAGACTGTGCACTACATATAGCCACCCTGTTGCTAGTGCCCCACAGGTAACCCACCCCTGTATATAGTGTAACACATATAGACCCCCCTGTATATAGTGGCCCACATATAGACCCCCCTGTATATAGTGGCCCACATATGGACCCCCCCTGTATATAGTGGCCAACATATAGAGCCCCCTGTATATAATGGCCCACGTATAGAGCCCCCTGTATATAATGGCCCACACCCCCACATCTAGACCCCCCCTGTAGCTACTGCCCCACACATAGACCCCCTATATATAATAGCCCACATAAAGATGACCCCCCCCCCCCACTATAGATAATGCCATTCACATTTTTATGAGGGAAAAAAAACAAAAACTTGACATACTCACATTCTCCGGTTCCCACGCTGTTCACTGGCGATGCAGACATGCTCTCTTCTGAGCATGTCTGCAGGAGCTGAACGAGCGTCCTCCAATGACGCTGATTGGCGGGGCAGAATGACTTGCCCCGCCAATCAGCATCTTCCAAGCATGGAAGCGGCGCGATGATGTCATCGCGCCGCTAGCCAATCAGTGTCATTGTAAGGCACTGGATGGTCAGGCACGGAACATGACCGGCCATTCAGTGCTAATACATGTATTTGGCTGCCGCTAGCACTGGGGCCCCCTCCGGTGCTAGCGACACCTACAGGCATGAGAGGGCCTGTGTAAGGCTCGGCGTCGCGGGCCCCACAGTAGCGACGCTACCGCTGTAGTAGCCATAACGGCTGCTAGCGGCGCCACCGGGCCCCCTCAAGCCCCGGGCCCCGTAGCAGCCGCTACTGCTGCTACCGCGGTAGTTACGCCACTGCCTACGGCTCTTATCTCCCGTCCTGTGTAACATGTGGCAATAAACCTGTCTTCTCCCTCTGTTTACACAGGACAAGAGAAAAGAGCCGTTGTAGAGCTAAGTGATACAATCCTATGCTGCAGTGTAAACTAATACAGACGTGGGGAAGATTTTTGCTTTCTATGGGGAGGGGGTAGCGTTAGATGATAATGGGGGCAGGGAGATGATAATGGGGGCAGGGGGATGATAATGGGGGTAAAGTTAGATGATAATGGGGGCAGGGAGATGATAATGGGGGCAGGGAGATGATAATGGGGGCAGGGGGATGATAATGGGGGTAAAGTTAGATGATAATGGGGGCAGGGAGATGATAATGGGGGCAGGGGGATGATAATGGGGGTAGAGTTAGATGATAATGGGGGCAGGGAGATGATAATGGCGGCAGGGGGATGATAATGGGGGCAGGGGGATGATAATGGGGGTAGAGTTAGATGATAATGGGGGCAGGGAGATGATAATGGGGGCAGGGGGATGATAATGGGGGCAGGGGGATGATAATGGGGGCAGGGAGATGATAATGGGGCAGGGAGATGATAATGGGGGCAGGGGGATGATAATGGGGCAGGGAGATGATAATGGGGGCAGGGAGATGATAATGGGGCAGGAAGATGGCATTGGGTAGGGAGGGAAATGATGCTAGAGTGGGAAGGAGATAATAATGGAGGGAGGATGGCACTTGAGTAGGGATGCACGATGCATCAAAACTTCGATACGGTTTCGATACCGTGCACCCCCAAACGGTTCAATACCGTTATTTCATGTATTTCGATACTAAGCTGTGCGGCCGAACAGCTCAATATTGTAATGCATGAATGTATGAGAGCAGAGCTGCGGCTGTGTAATAAAGTTACGGCCCCGCTCCGGAGTACTGACATGTGCGCGCCGCCAGGATCATGTGATGTGGCCAGCGCTGCACTAATGAGCGGCGGCCGCACACTAAAAAACACCCCCACATGTTTTGTCTTCAGTGCCTGAACCGCCGCTCATTAGTGCAGCGCCGCCCGCATCACCTCGTGCTGAGCGCGTGAGAGGCAATGGCTGTATTACACAGCCGCAGTTCCACTCTATAAAGGCAGAGATCAAAGGAACCTCTCATCTCCGCCGCTATTCCCCTGAATGCTGCGATCAAAGCTGACTGCAGCATTCAGGGGAAAATAAGAAGGGGGGATGCCCCTTGGATTGCGTCACAGGAATCCCTGTGACGCGATTGAGGGACATACCATATATGGGCAGACAGCCCAAGGTCCAATGAAGGACCCCAGGGCTGTCCTACCATATTTCCTGTTAGGGCATACTCAGGTCTGTCCTAACAACTGCCTGTGTACTATCCGTATATAGATATATACCAGTACATTAAAGTTTAAAAAATAAAGTAAAAACATAAAGTAATGTTAAATAAAAAAAATATACATTTACAAAACACATTAAAATAAGTCTCAATACATAAAATATACACACATTCAGTATTGGCGTGGCCGTAATAACCTGCACAACAATTTTTTTGCGTCATTTATGATGTGTACGCTGTAAAAAATAAAATAAAAACTTCTTTCACTTAATAATGTGGGGCACGAGGTGTGATGAATTTAACCTCCATGTGCCTCACATTAATAGTAATTAACCCCATCATGTACCTTACACATTAACCCATTATAATTGAGGAACATGATGGGGTTAATTACTATTAATGTGAGGCACATGGAGGTTAAATTTACCATCGCGCCTCACATAAGAAATGGAAGAACTGTTTTTTTTTTTATTACTGTTGGCAAAGTATCGCTTTGTTATCGAAATCGCAATACTACTCAAAGCATCGGTACCGAAGTCCAAATTCTGGTATCGTGACATCCCTCCACTGGAGGAGGCATTATACAATGGGGGGGGGGGGGTAATGATTGGGTGAAAAGTGATGATATCTGAAGGGAGGGGAGAAACTATACATGGGGAGGGGTAGAGGAAGGAGAGAGTGAGAGAGTATACCTGGGCAGGGGGAGAAAGTTTATACCGGAGGCATAGTTAGCAACAGTCCTGAATTTGCAGGGACTGTCCTGAATCTACAGAGGCAGTCCCGGCAAATTACTGTCCCAGACGTGTCTCAGCCACTGCCATATTCAATTGTATCTGCGTCCACAGGATGCAGATACAATTGAATACTATGGCAGAGCAGGAAAGTATCAGCTTCCTGCTCTGCCATTCACCCATCCAGGAGCGAATCCCCGGCCAGAGAGTTGCCGACACTCTGGCCGGGGATTCCTCTCCTAGAGGTAGCCCCTGAGGTCACTGTCCATATATGGACATATATGTCCATATAGGTACAGTGAGGTCAGGGTCTCCTCCTGGACTGGAATCCCCTGTAGAGAGTGCCACACACTCCCCTGTAGTTAGCGCCGGACATACCCCCTGTAGATAGCGCCACACACACACTCCCCTGTAGATAGTGCCACACACCGCCCCCTGTAGATAGCACCACTCAATCCCATGTACATAGCGCCACACAATCCCATGTAGATAGCGCCACACCTACCCTGTAGATAGCGCCACGCACCCCCCTGTAGATAGCGCCACACCCACCCCTGCAGATAGCGCCACACACAGCCCCCTTTAGATAGAGCTACACACAGCCCCCTGTAGATAGCGCCACACACAGCCCCTGTAGATAGCGCTACACACAGCCCCCTGTAGATAGCGTCACACACAGCCCCCTGTAGATAGCGCCACACACACCCGCCTGTACATAGCGCCACACACACCCCAGTACATAGTGCCACACATACCCCTGTAGATAGTGCCACACACCTCCCCTGTAGATAGTGCCACACACCTCCCCTGTAGATAGTGCCACACACCTCCCCTGTAGATAGCGCCACACACCTCCCCTGTAGATAGCGCCACACACAGCCCCCTGTAGATAGCGCCACACACAACCCCTGTAAATAGCGCTCCACACCCCCCTGTAGACAGCGCCACACACACCCCCCTGTAGATAGTGCCACACACCCCCTGTAGATAGTGCCACACACCCCCCTGTAGATAGTGCCCCACACCCCCTGTAGATAGTGCCCCACACCCCCTGTAGATAGTGCCACACACACCCCCCAGTAGATAGTGCCACACCCCCCCCCCCTGTAGACAGTGCCACACACTGCCCCCTGTAGATAGCTCCAGACACAGCCCCCCTGTAGATAAAAGTCTAAATGCTAAATTCTGGCCACAGGTAGGGGTCTGGTGGAAAGGTGTCTGAATTACCTAACAGGTCTGGTCTAGGATCTGAATTTTTTTCTGGTTTGGTGTCTGAATTAATTTTGTTGTGTGGTTTTTACACAGATAACGTGTGTGCAGCGTGTGAAGAGAATGCAAAAGCATCATCCAGACATGCCCGTGGCGGTGGGAGATCTTAGGGACTACATTTTGGTGAGTGACTCTCCTGTGTATAGGGCTTCAGTGCAATGATTTTTGTTTATATTGCTCTCCTACACCCTGACAGATTATATATACACACACACACACACACACACACACACACACTCTTGTCTCTTCCCTGTCACTCCACAGAGCCCCTGTGAGGTTGCGTCTCCCCCCTGGCTACCACTGCTACCTTCAGTTCTCCCAGCCCTGGCACTTAGTCTCTCCCCTTTGCCCTCCGACACCCACCTAGTGTCTCTGCCCTGCTCCTCCAAAGAGTTTTTCTTTTTAATGTGCCCTACCTCCCGCCCCTTTACATTTCACCCCCTCCTCCTAATAACGAGGGGGGCGGGGGCACAGACTCATTAGCAGTATGGGGCCCAGAAATTCCTGATGGCAGCCCTGCACACATATATATATATATATATATATATATATACACTACCGTTCAAAAGTTTAGGGTCACTAAGAAATTTCCTTATTTTTTAAAGAAAAGCACAGTTTTTTTCAATGAAGATAACATTAAATTAATCAGAAATACACTCTGTACATTGTTAATGTGCTAAATGACTATTCTAGCTGCAAACGTCTGGTTTTTAATGCAATATCTACATAGGTATATAGAGGCCCATTTCCAGCAACCATCACTCCAGTGTTCTAATGGTACTAATGAATGATTAGAAAACACTTGAAAACCCTTGCACCGCTGGAAACAGTTTTGCTGTTTAGAGGAGCTACAAAACTGACCTTCCTTTGAGCTAGTTGAGAATCTGGAGCATTACATTTGTGGGTTCAATTAAACTCTCCAAATGGCTAGAAAAAGAGAGCTTTCATGTGAAACTCGACAGTCTATTCTTGTTCTTAAAAATGAAGGCTATTCCATGCGAGAAATTGGCAAGAAACTGAAGATTTCCTACAATGGTGTGTACTACTCCCTTCATAGGACAGCACAAACAGGCTCTAACCAGAGTAAAAAGAGAAGTGGGAGGCCCCGCTGCACAACTGAGCAACAAGACAAGTACATTAGAGTCTCTAGTTTGAGAAATAGACGCCTCACAGGTCTTCAACTGGCAGCTTCATTAAATAGTACCCGCAAAATGCCAGTGTCAACGTCTACAGTGAAGAGGCGACTCCGGGATGCTGGCCTCCAGGGCAGAGTGGCAAAGAAAAACCCATATCTGAGACTGGCTAATAAAAGGAAAAGATTAATACGGGCAAAAGCACACAGACATTGGACAGAGGAAGATTGGAAAAAAGTGTTATGGACAGACGAATCGAAGTTTGAGGTGTTTGGATCACACAGAAGAACATTTGTGAGACGCAGAACAACTGAAAAGATGCTGGAAGAGTGCCTGACGCCATCTGTCAAGCATGGTGGAGGTAATGTGATGGTCTGGGGTTCCTTTGGTGCTGGTAAAGTGGGAGATTTGTACAAGGTAAAAGGGATTTTGAATAAGGAAGGCTATCACTCCATTTTGCAACGCCATGCCATACCCTGTGGACAGCGCTTGATTGGAGCCAATTACATCCTACAACAGGACAATGACCCAAAGCACACCTCCAAATTATGCAAGAACTATTTAGGGAAGAAGCAGGCAGCTGGTATTCTATCTGTAATGGAGTGGCCAGCGCAGTCACCAGATCTCAACCCCATAGAGCTGTTGTGGGAGCAGCTTGACCGTATGGTACGCAAAAAGTGCCCATCAAGCCAATCCAACTTGTGGGAGGGGCTTCTGGAAGCATGGGGTGAAATTTCTCCCGATTACTTCAGCAAATTAACAGCTAGAATGCCAAAGGTCTGCAATGATGTAATTGCTGCAAATGGAGCATTCTTTGACGAAAGCAAAGTTTGATGGAGAAAATTATTATTTCAAATAAAAATCATTATTTCTAACCTTGTCAATGTCTTGACTATATTTTCTAGTCATTTTGCAACTCATTTGATAAATATAAGTGTGAGTTTTCATGGAAAACACAAAATTGTCTGGGTTACCCCAAACTTTTGAACGGTAGTGTATGTATGTATATATATATATATATATATATATATATATAGAACTGGGGTGACATAGAAATCAAACCAGAAGCTGCAGCACGTCTTTGTCTGTCTCACTATAATGTCGACATCATAACCACATAAAAAAAACAACCACATCAAAATAACCACAATGAAAAATCACACCCTATAAGTGAAAAAAAGCAAGCGGATTTTAGATACGGTTTTTTACATGGTTCTCAACCTTACCACAACTGCACCAAAAATGCTGTTTTTCTTTATTTCTATATTGTTGAATTCTAAAAAATAAATAAATCTTGAATTAAAAAAAACAAAAAAAAATACAACAGGCCTTTTTTTTATCCAATACAACCCATTTAACAATAATTGGTAAGTCCATGGTACTAAAAATGGTAGTATCTAGGGTAAAGCTTTACATATATGGCTAGTTTTACCCTAAAGAAAATAGCTTCACTGTCTGTAGGTTGCAGCGTTGTTTTTTATTTGGTCAAAAACGCTGCAGACAGTGGGCCTGACCGCAGAGAGTGATGGCAATTTAGTTATTTAGCTCCTCACGACACGGCACGACTACCGAAATGGTCAAATTTGGCAAGAACGACACCAGGGAACAACAGGGGATGCTGAAAACCCCCAAAGGTCATGCCAATCTAGACAAATTCTTGAAAATGAAACCGTCTCAAAGCCCGGCCCGCCATCCTAAAATGGTGCCACGCGTCATCCCAGAGAGGAGACCAGAGGACGACTCTGAGGAGGACAGTGATCAGGAGACTGCCTCTGCCTCTTCCACCTCACGCACTGAGAGAGCTCTGATTTCTCGGGCTTATCTTAAGAAAACTATATAACAAGCACTTACGCCAATGATGAAGGACCTCTCAGTCATCAGGGCGGATGTCCGCTATATTCGCAACCGCGTGGAGCACTTCTGCGATTCACTGAGTCACAAGGTACAACAGCAAATCAATCATGTGTTGACTCTCCTGGAAGATGAGGAGAATGGAAGCAGGCGATAGAACGTCAGATTCAAGGGCATCGCCGAGTCTTTTGCGTCTGAGGCATTGCATGCGGTGGCTATGCAGACATTTGCGGACCTGCTGGGGCAGGCACGATCGTCCGCCATTGTTATTAAGAGGATCCACAGGGCACTGCGTCCAGCACCGAAAGCGTCAGACCCTCCTAGAGACGTTGTCTGTGGATTACTCAGCTTTGTAGACACGTCGGCCATCCTACAAGCCAACAGAGCACGTGCAGATATTATGTTGGAAGGCGTGAAAGTCCAACTCTTTCAAGATAGAGCGACATCCACTTTAACGAAGCGCAGAATGACTTGCTGCTCATACTGCAGGACATGCAAATCTCATACAACTGGATGTATCCCTTCGGTTCGGCAGTGTTGGAAAAACGGCAAAAGAATCATCATACATACGCCCGATAACTTACAGCTCAGGGTACATGTTTCTCCGTTCCCCATACTCTTATTATGCTCATTACTACTCTGACAACTGCCAGCCACAGTCTTGGTTCAGTAGTGGATACCATAATACTACATAGATTATGTATTTTACCATTCTAACTGGTAACGTTTTCTATTTGAGCCATGTTCACTTGATTGCCCCAGGGTCTGAGGGTCAAGAGCTTCCTAACAGAGTATTGATCCTTAGTCCCTGACTGCATTCTCCCCTTGTTATGTATATATAAGGTTTTTTTCCCCGTTGTGTCCCCTGTGTCATCTCGCTCTCCCACCCCCTCCTATTCTTGCCAATCTATATCATACTAAAGTTAGTGATACTAGTTCTCACGGATCAGACACTTTCGCGAATTTATGGCTTCAATTAATATAGTTACTTATAATGTAAAAGGCTTGAACTCCCCTAATAAGCGGAACCATGTGTTGACTCTGTTAAAAAAAGAGAATGCTTCTATAGTATTTATTCAAGAAACGCATTTTAAAGAGGGAAAGAGACCTAAATTACCAACTCATTATTTCAATAAATGGTTCCACTCTGGTTCAAATAGCTCTGCATCACGGGGAGTATCCATTGCGATACATAGAGAGGTGCCTTTTTCTCTTATTGCACAATATTGTTCCACTGATGGCAGAGCACTTTTTTTAAAAGGACATATAGGTAATGCAGTATATTCATTTGTAAATTTATATGCTCCTAATAGTTCCCAATCTAGATAGTTTTAAAGGACCTTAGACACTCTGACTGTCTTTGCAGAAGGACCTATTATTTTAGGAGGAGATTGTAATGTCACATTGAATCCACTCATTGACTCCTCTACTAACAGGTCTGCGATGTCGCTTGCTGCACTAAGTAGAATTAAACTAAAAATTCAGGGCCTACAACTAGTCGATGCTTGGCGGACGCTCCATCCCTTGACTCGAGACTTTACTTTTTACTCTTTAGCACATAGGTCACACCAGAGGTTGGATTATATGTTTATTCATGAGAGTCTACTCACGGTTTTGCAATTGGCCAAAATTGGATCCATTTCACTTTCGGATCATTCCCCTGTGAGCATTACTTTATCCCTATCTGGTTTCCCCTTTAGGGAATGGTCATGGCGCCTAAGGCCCCATGCACACGAACGTAAAAAAAGGCCGTAATTACGGGCCCATAGACTTCTATTGCCCACTGTACCTCCCCGTATGCTTACAGGAAGGTGCCCGGGCCGTTGAAAAATATAGAACATGTCCTATTTCAGGCCGTAATAACGGCACGGGCAGGCCCATAGAAGTCTATTGGGCTCCCGTAATTACAGGTGACTACGTGTGTGCACCCGTAATTACGGGAGCGTTGCTAGGCGACGTCAGGAGATAGTCACTGTCCAGGGTGCTGAAAGAGTTAAACGATCGGAAGTAACTTTTTCAGCACCCTGGACAGTGACTGCCGATCACAATATAGATCAACCTGTAAAAAAAAAAAGACGTTCATACTTACCCAGAACTCCCTGCTTCTTCCTCCAGTCCTGCCTCCTGGGATGATGTTACAGCCCATGTGACCGCTGCAGCCTGTCACATGGACTGCCGCGTCATCCAGGAAGGTCAGGCTGGATGTCGAAAGAGGGACGCGTCACCAAGACAATGGCTGTGTAAGTATGAATTTCTTTTACTTTTACTGCGGAAAGGGCTGTCCCTTCTCTCTATCCTGCACTGATAGAGAGAAGGGCTGCCGATTAGTGCAGTGCAATTTTGCAGCGAAAACGTGCCCGTAAATACGGGTGGAATACTGGTGACACCGGACCCGCATTTACGGGCACAGGTACGTAAATACTGGTGCAATACGGGTAGAATACGTGTGAGCAAGGACCCGTATTTACGCCAGTATTTACGGACAGTAAAAAATACGTTTGTGTGCATGGGGCCTTAATGATACTCTTTTAGACAATGCTACAAATAGAGACAATTTAGCTGATCAGTTAAAATTTTATTTTGACACTAACACTTCTCAGGAAGTTACGGCCACATTTGTATGGGAAGCACATAAGGCATATATGAGGGGCCTTTTTATTTTTCTGGGTACTAAGGTTAAAAAACAAAGATGCAAGGCCATTAACACTTTACTGGCTCAAATTTCGGCATTAGAAAAGATTCATAAAAGATCGACAGCTCAAGCAGCTCAAAATGAACTTAGCTCCTTAAGGGAGAAACTGAAAGATATGTTAACCCAAAAATTGGCCAAAAACTTACTCTATTATAAACAGCAGATATATGCTCATGGAGCCAAGGGAGGGAAACTCATAGCCGGGCTCCTAGCATCATAGTTATGTACGATGCTAGGAGTCCCTGCCTCGCTGCAGGACAACTGTCCCATACTGTAAACATGTTTTCAGTATGGGACAGTTGTCCGGCAGCGAGGCAGGGACTCCTAGCATCGTACATAAGTACGACGCTAGGAGCCCGGCTCCCTGCACTGTGTTCGGTCCGGTACTTGCGGCCGAAATACGTCCGTCAATTACGGACGTAATTAGTGTGTGTGCACATACCCTAACACATGTGTTACTAATCATTTTTTGTGTGTTTTCTTACAGGTTCGGTCGTTGGACTACGGCGGATTCCAGGACTACTTCGATGACAGCTTTTTTTTTTATTAATAAAATGGTTAATGAGGGTTGTGTGGGGTTTTTTTTTATTTCAATAAAATATTTTTTCTATGTCTTTGTTTTTTTTTTAAACTATATTACTACCGCCTTAGTAATGGCCGCCGGCTGATTGACGACGTCCATTGCTAAGGCGGGGCTTAGTGTTAGCCGATGCAGAGGCTAACACTAACCCCCATTATTACCCCGGTACCCACCGCCACCAGGGGTGCTGGGAAGAGCCGGGTACGATCCAGTACTTGACCATCTGTAGTGATTGTCGGCCACTGGGGTGGCCGCAGGCTGGTATTATCAGGAGGGGAAAGGCCAAAAACAGTGGCCCTTCCCATCCTGGTAATGCTGCCTGCTGCTGCTTTATTGTATCTGGCTGGTTATGAAAATGGGGGGGACCCGACGTCATTTAAAAAAAATAAAAATAAAAAATAATTGGAAAGAACGATGTCGGGTCCCCCCCCAATTTTCATAACCAGCCAGATACAACACAGCAGCAGCAGGCAGCATTACAAGGGTGGGAAGGGCCACTGTTTTTGGCCTTCCCCAGCCTAATACTACCAGCCTGCGGCCACCCCGGTTCCTGCCCGTCACTACAGATGGTCGGGTACTGGTTCGTACCCGGCTCTTCCCAGTACTCCTGGTGGCGGTGGGTACCGGGGTAATAATGGGGGTTAGTGTTGGCCTCTGCACCTGCTAACATTAAGCCCCGCCTTAGTAATGGAGGTTGTCAATCAGCCAGCGGCCATTACTAAGGCGGTGATAATAAAGTTTAAAAAGATACAAGCACATAGAAAAAATATTTTATTTAAATAAAAAAACACAACCCTCATTAACCATTTTATTGAGAATAAAAAAAACGCCGTCATTGAAGTCCTCGTATCCGAAGTCCAACAACCGAACCTGTAAAAAAAACACAAACACACAAAAATAATCAGTAACACATAAAGAAGCAAAATTATTATTCTAACCTATCCTGGGTCCAGCGCTGGAGCCGCAATGTCAGCGAGCTGGGCCCTGTATCTAATCCTATCATGTGTGATACAGTCTGCTGAGCTGTGTATCTAATCCAATCATGTATGATACTGTCTTCTGGGCCCTATATCTAATCCGATCATGTGTGATACTGTCTGCTGAGCCACTGTATCTAATCCTATCATGTGTGATACTGTCTGCTGAGCCACTGTATCTAATCCTATCATGTGTGGTACTGTCTGCTGAGCCACTGTATCTAATCCTATCATGTGTGATACTGTCTGCTGGGCCACTGTATCTAATCCTATCATGTGTGATACTGTCTGCTGAGCTGTGTATCTAATCCTATCATGTGTGATACTGCCTTCTGAGCCACTGTATCTAATCCTATCATGTGTGATACTGTCTGCTCAGCCACTGTATCTAATCCTATCCATAGTTTATAGGGTCGTAGTGCTATAGATATGCTATGCTGTCTCATATACACACTTTTTTTTTGGGCGGACACATATGTATTGGGGCTATTTCCCAGACATTTTAAGCCCTGAGGGTATGTTCACACGGCAGCGTCTGTTACGGCTGAAATTACGGTGCTGTTTTCAGGAGAAAACAGCACCGTAATTTCATCCGTAATGGCATGTGCAGGCGTCTTTTGCTGCGTCCATTACGGAAGTAATTGAAGCTGGTTTTCCATGGAGTCCATGGAAAAGGGCTCCATTTACGTCTGAAGAAGTGACAGGCACTTTTTCACGCGCCGCCTTTTGACAGCGGCGCGTAAAAAAAATGACCGTCGGCACAGAACATCGTAAGACCCATTCAAATGAATGGGCAGATGTTTGCCGACGCTTTTGAGCCGCATTTTCGGACGTAATTCAATGCTAAAACGCCCGAATTACGTCCGTAAATAGTGTGTGTGAACCCAGCCTTAGTAACGCCCCCGGCTGCTAGTGCTGCATTGTTGGGTCACTTAGGAGACCCAGCGATGCAGCTGAAAGCGGACCGTCGGCCATGAGAAGTTTGCGGGGGGGGGGCAGTAAGAATTTTTGCATCGGGGCCCATGAGCCTCTAGCTACGCCCCTGGCAAACCTCCAGGGAAAAGGAGAGGTTCTTGACATATGAGGTTCATAGGGCTGAGCAAGATAATATTACGAACCCCCAAGCTGACACCAAGAGCCAATGAGCAAGAGCCCAAAGGGAGTTGCTTCGTTTGCATAGTGAGCAGACTAGGAAGCGAGTGCTGGCTACCGAGGCATCTATATTTGAATTTGGGGTTAAGAATGGTAAACTCCTGGCATATCTGTCGCGGTCGGAGCATCACTGTGTATCCATTCCCTCTGCTCTGTTCTTGGAGGGTGTGATATGTAATACCTCGAAGGAGATAAATAAGGTATTTTATGATTTTTATTCTGAGCTATATAGCTCTAAATGTTGTGGTCCAACAAGCAATGCAGAACAATTTTTACAATCACTTCCCTTATGGTGTCTGTCAGCTGCTCAGGCAACGGAGTTAGATAGCCCAATTATGGTTGAAGAAATAGAGACCGCTATTCAGTCATTACCATCGGGCAAGACACCTGGACTTGATGGCCTTGGGGGTGAGTGGTATAGGGCCAATGGTGATACTCTGGTGCCGAGACTTAGGGACGTCTATTCTAGTGCTTTTGAGTTGGGCGTTTTGCTGGCCTCTATGCGGAAGGCACTTGTTGTGGTGATATTGAAGCCAGGAAAGGACCCTACTCTCCCGCATTCCTATCGTCCTATTTCACTTATCAATTCAGATACTAAGATACTGGCCATAGTTCTTGCCAATAGACTAAAGAAGATTATATTGTCCTTAGTTCACCCTGACCAAACGGGCTTTATGCCGGGGAAGAGTACGGACATTAATATACATAGACTGTTTTTGAATATTGATGCGGCCAGAGATGATGTGTCTCCAGGGATCGTTCTCTCTCTGGATACATATAAGGCTTTCGACTCAGTTGAATGGTGGTATCTATGGATGCTTCTTTCTAGATTAAATTTTGGTCCAAGATTTATGGCTCTTGTTCGCCTCCTCTATGAGGGGCCTTGTGCTAGGGTGAGGACAAATCTGGATATATCCGACTCATTTTTGATGGGACGTGGTACCTGTCAGGGCTGTCCGCTCTCCACGTTATTATATGTCCTCGCAATAGAACCCCTGGCAGTGGCTATATGCCAATCCTCTGACATACATGGTATTACTAGAGGCCGCATAACTGAAAAAATATCTCTATATGCAGATAACACTCTGGTATACTTGGCGGATGATGGTCCTTCCCTGGCTTCTCTGTTTACACTGATAGATGCATTTGGCAGCTTTTCTGGCATCGGTGAATTGGGCTAAATCTGTTATGTTTCCCCTTACTCCTGGTTATTGCCTTTCTGTACCATTGCAAATAGTTTCCCAATTTACCTACCTGGGGATTAGGGTCTCTCTTAAGGTGTCAAAGTATGGTGAATTAAACCTTGACCCTTTGGTTGTGGCTACTGAAAAGCAGCTTGGTATATGGAAAAACCAGGGACTGGTACACATCAATTGTTGCATGTATCTGGATGTTTACACATCAGTTTATATGCAGCATTCCTTGACCTATAGTCATGCACTGTAGTGGTGGGATTAATTTAAATTCCCATTGTTCTTTCCTTCCCTGTATTCCTCTTTTATTCTATGGTGTGAAATTGATCCTGTAGTGTGATTTTCCTTGGTGTGGCTTTGCAGCCAATCTGGGATAACGAGTTTGCAAACACTTGGATGATCCTCTTGCCATCTTTCAAGATGGCCGCCGCGACAGTCATTGATTGACCGCACATGCGCGAGAATTACTTAGCGTTATCTTGCGGGATTTCGGCACACACTCATTGATTAGACATGTCTCTCACTCACTTGATTTTTGATGTGTTTTACTATGCTTGAGAAAGGTCCTGGTGGACTGAAACGTTGCATGGGTGATGAAAGGCTGTTACATTTTTGGAAGTGCTGCCTCCTTGTCCATTTTTGTTTGCCTGATATTGAGGACCGTGGACCAGGTTCTGTGGAGGCATGCACCATTCTGGTGGTCCAGTGCTGTGGTAACTTTCTACTTCAGGTATTTAATGCCGACTCTGGCTTTGTATCCTTTTCTGCACTTCAGGATAGCTTTGACATTCCGGAGATGGCCTTTTTCCATTATCTCCAGCTGCGTCATGCTTGGTGTGCCCAATTTGGCTCTATGTTACCTCTGGTTGGTTTCTCTGGGCTGGAGGACCTTCTTGGCACTCCAGATCTTTCCAAGGTCCTCATCCAATTATACACCTTAATGTCCTCCCTGGGGTAAAGACCCTTTGATAAGGCATTTATATGGAGGGGTGATATCCCTGATTTGGCGGAGGAGGATTGGAGGGAGGTGGAACTTTCTTTTTTTGACTCGGTTGTAAGTGCAAGGGGTTTTCTAAAACAATCTAGGTTTTTACATAGGATCTATTACACACCAGTCAGACTCCAGAGGATGGGGGCATTGATAGTTGTTTTCGCTGGCAGTCGGATGTTGGTACTTATTTACATTGTGTGTGGGTATGTCCCAGAGTTGCCCCCTTTTGGTCGAAAGTAGTGGAGTTTCTTCATGATCATTATTATTTTCCGCGCCTTCTTACACCTCAGATGTGTCTATTGGCTGTTATGAATGAAGTCATACCAAACAATTATGATAAGATATTTTTTCGATTTGTTCTTTTCTGTGCTAGGAAGCTTGTGATTATGGCTTGGAAGAATCCAGAGGGTCCGAGTTTAACCCCTTCCCGACATTTGACGTATCCATACGCCAAAGTCGGGTAGGGGAAGTATGAAGCGGGCTCACCTAGTGTACCCGCTCCATACGATGCGGGTGTCGGCTGTTTGTTACAGCCGACACTTCAGAGTAACGAGCGGCATTGCGCTCGAGCGCGATCCCGCTCGTTTAACTTGTTAAATGCCGCGGTCAATACCGACCGCAGCATTTAAATCGTTAGAAAGAGGGGGCGACCCCATCTAACAGCTCATCGCACCCCCCGCAATGCAATAGCGGGGGGGGCGATGGTTGCTATGGCTGCCTGGGGGCCTAATGAAGCACCCCAGGTCCCCCATCTTTGTACACCTATTAAGCCCTCCCCTGGCAGGGCATAATAGATGCCTGTCAGAATCACGATATACTGCAATGCATTAGTATTGCAGTATATCGTGCAAGCGATCTAACGATTGGGTTAGAAGGGTTGAAGTCCCCTAGGGGGACTAATAAAAAAAATGAAAAATGAGTTAACTAAAGTTTTTTTTTGTGTAAAAAAAAAATAGATATATATTAAAAGCTCAAAAAAAAAACCTTTTCCCATTTTCCCCCTAGAGCATAGTAAAAAAAAAAATAAATAAACATAATTGGTATCGCCGCGTCTGTAGAAGTCTGAACTATTACAATATATTATTATTTAACCCGCACGGTGAACGCCGTAAAAAAAAAATTGTAAACGCCAGAATCTCTATTTTTTGGTCACCTAATCTCCCACAAAAAATGAAAAAAAAAGTGATCAAACCGTCGCATGTACACCAAAATGGTATTATTAAAAACTACAGCTTATCCCGCAAAAAATAAGCCCTCATACCACTTAATCGACGGAAAAATAAAAAAGTTATGGCTCTCGGAATTTGGCAACACAAAATAAATTTTCTTTTTTACACTTAGGTTTTTACTTGTAAAAGTAGTAAAATGTAGAAAAAACTCTGGGACCCGCACCTATCTCTAGAACGGGGCCCCCTAAACCCCGTTCTAGCTTTCTGTGCTCTCCCGGCCACTTGATTACATGTGGAGTTACTGAAACAGCGTAACTTGCAGAGCTACGCGGTTTCCGTAATTCCCATAGAACTGAACAGTAGTTACGGAAACAGCGTAGCTCGCATGCTACACTGCTTCCGTAACTGCCATTCGCTACTATGGGAGTTAGGGAAACAGCGTAGTTACGCTGTTTCAGTAACTTCACATGTAACCAAGTGGCCGCTGGTTCAAGTCCCCTAGGGGAAATAATAAAATGTGTAAAAAATAAAATGTTAGATACATTTTTAGGAGCGTAAAAAAAAAAAAAACCTTTTCCCATTTTTCGCCAAGCACAATGTAAAAAATAAAATAATTTTGTCTGCAACAAAATAAGCCCTCACATCACTCAATCGATAAAAAAAATATTAAAAAAAGTTTGGTCTCTCAGACTGCTGAAACAGAATAAATAATTTTTTAACAAATAATTTTTTTCCTATTTTCTGTTGTCTAAAACCTGGGTGCATCTTATGGTCAGGTGCGTCTTATAATCCGAAAAATATGGTACCTATGTATCAAATTTTATATCTAAACAGACGATGTCCAGTTAAACTTGGTAAAATTTGGTCATGGTGGTTAGAGACTCTAGAGACTGTGGTTTAGCCGCGATTTACATGAGTGGTAGAGGTTCTTGGGGGTGGGAGGTTTGGGGCACTAGGATGAATGTGTGTGTATGCAAGGTTTGACTGAGTTGGGGCATTGAGGGCTATACATTTTGTAACTCCTATATATGCAATGTATCTGCTTTGAATTGACTCTGTATTCACTGTAGTGATGCCTCTCTCACTGTCTTTTAGTTTTGTCTAACTTGTCTAACTTGTCTATTTGTACATGTTTGTACAGCAAAAAGTTTTCAAAACAAAGCCTTTTAAAAAAAAAAAAAGAATAAACTACAGCAAATCTGAAATACTTAATATATCCCTTCCATCTACTGTTGCACATGATCTAAAAAGAAACTCTCCCTTTTCCTGGCCTCCTCACTCTATTAAAGAGGCTCTGTCACCAGATTTTGCAACCCCTATCTGCTATTGCAGCAGATAGGCGCTGCAATGTAGATTACAGTAACGTTTTTATTTTTAAAAAACAAGCATTTTTGGCCAAGTTATGACCATTTTTGTAGTTATGCAAATGAGGCTTGCAAAAGTCCAAGTGGGTGTGTTTAAAAGTAAAAGTCCAAGTGGGCGTGTATTATGTGCGTACATCGGGGCGTTTTTACTACTTTTACTAGCTGGGCGTTCTGACGAGAAGTATCATCCACTTCTCTTCAGAACGCCCAGCTTCTGGCAGTGCAGATCTGTGACGTCACTCACAGGTCCTGCATCGTGTCGGCCACATCGGCACCAGAGGCTTCAGTTGATTCTGCAGCAGCATCAGCGTTTGCAGGTAAGTAGCTACATCGACTTACCTGCAAATGCCGATGCTGCTGCAGAATCAACTGTAGCTTCTGGTGCCGATGTGTCCTCGCTCGTCTGACACGATGCAGGACCTGTGAGTGACGTCACAGCGTGATCTCTCGAGAACACGGCTGTGTCTGCACTGCCAGAAGCTGGGCGTTCTGAAGAGAAGTGGATGATACTTCTCGTCAGAACGCCCAGCTAGTAAAAGTAGTAAAAACGCCCCGATGTACGCACATAATACACGCCCACTTGGACTTTTACTTTTAAACACACCCACTTGGACTTTTGCAAGCCTCATTTGCATAACTACAAAAATGGTCATAACTTGGCCAAAAATGCTCGTTTTTAAAAAATAAAAAACGTTACTGTAATCTACATTGCAGCGCCTATCTGCTGCAATAGCAGATAGGGGTTGCAAAATCTGGTGACAGAGCCTCTTTAAGTACCCAGGAGTTCAAATACCTAGTCAGTTTACAGGATCTCTATAAACTAAATTATCAGCCGCTTTTACAAAAATTGTCAACACAACTTACCTCTTACCACATACCCTTCATGTCCCGGATGGGAAGGAAAAATCTTTTACAGACGTATATATTGCCGATTCTCTTATATGTGATGTCCATGGTCCCATTTCACCTACCAAAAAGTTTCTTTCTAATAGTGAAACAACTTCTTTCGTCCTTTTTGTGGAACCAGCGTAGACCACGCTTGTCCTATAAGATGCTATCACAAAGGAAGGATAGGGGTGGATTGGGCCTGCCAGATGTGGAGGTGTACTACAAGGACATTCACCTACAGAGATGGTTTGATTTGATATCCCCGGGTGAGTTAGCTTGGTGCACGTCAGCAGAGACAACTGCTATGGGGAAGGACTCCTTGAGATTATTATGGATACCAGATCATAGGGATTTAAAATCCTTTACAATTCTCTCTTGAAAGGCACTCTATCGGTTTTGAATTCCTATAAAATCTCGGCTAATACTTACCTGATCTCTTCACCAATAATGCCAGCCTCTTTAATCCCCTGTACTATCACGGATTCTCCACCGAATGACATATGGAAAATATTCCAACATTGCCGACCTTCTAGAAGATAATAAAGTTCCTTCCTATGCAGGGATCCGATCTCTGGTGTCACCTATCAATTTAAACTTTATACAACTTGAGCACGTACAACATGTTTGCACCTCTTTCCTCTCCTGACAGAAAGGGATTAGGGTTCTCAGTGACCTGGAAAAGCTACTTGCCAAATCAGTGACGAAACGCAAATTATCCAAACTGTACTCTTTATTACTTAGTAGTGGTTCACACTCGACTCCCACCTTTATATTGTCTTGGGAGACGGAGCTAAATAGCAAGTTTACGGAGCAAGATAAAAAATGGATTCTGAGATATTCACATGGGTTCTCCAGGTGTATTAAACTGCAAGAGAGTCATTATAAACTAATTACGAGGTGGTATAAGACGCCGGAACGTATGTTTTATCTTGGCTTGTCAGATTCTAAGCTGTGTTGGCGCTGTCAGAGGGCCACAGGAAAACTGTCTCACATATGGTGGTACTGTCCCAGGGGCGTAACTAGGAAAGACTGGGCCCCATAGCAAACTTTTGATTGGGGCCCCCCTCTCCCCTGGGTGTCACACTGCCCCCCCTTGTAGATAGTGCCTTTTTTACAGCCCCCCCTGTAGATAACGCCATACAACCCCCCCTGTAGATAACGCCATACAACCCCCCCCCCCCTGTAGATAACGCCATACAGCCCCCTCTGTAGATAACGCCATACAACTCCCCTGTAGATAACACCATACAGCCCCCTCTGTAGACAACGCCATACAGACCCCCTGTAGATAACGCCATACAGCCCCCTCTGTAGATAACGCCATACATCCCCCCCCTGTAGAGAACGCCATACAGCCCCCTGTAGATAACGCCATACAGCCCCCTTTGTAGATATCTACAGAGGGGGCTGTATGGTGTTATCTACAAGGGGGTCTGTATGGCGTTATCTACAGAGGGGCTGTATGGCGTTATCTACAGTGGGCTGTATGGCGTTATCTACAGAGGGGCTGTATGGCGTTATCTACAGGGGGCTGTATGGCGTTCTCTACAGGGGGGCTGTATGGCGTTATCTACAGGGGGGGACTGTATGGCATTATCTACAGGGGGGTCTGTATGGCGTTATCTACAGTGGGGGCTGTATGGGGTTATCTACAGGGGGGACTGTATGGCGTTATCTACAGGGGAATCTGTATGACGTTATCTACAGAGGGGGCTGTATGGCGTTATCTACAGGGGGCTGTATGGCGTTATCTACAGAGGGGGCTGTATGGCGTTCCCTACAGGTGGGCTGTATGGCGTTCCCTACAGGGGGGGCTGTATGGCGTTCCCTAGAGGGGGAGCTGTATGGCGTTCCCTACAGGGGGGGGACACTGTATGGTGTTCACTACAGGGGGGGCTGTATGGCGTTCCCTAGAGGGGGGGCTGTATGGCGTTCCCTACAGGGGGGGCTGTATGGCATACAGCCCCCTCCCCTGTAGGTAACGCCATACAGCCCGCCCCTGTAGAGAACGACATACAGATCCCCCCCTGTAGGGAACGCCATACAGCGTCCCCCCCCCTGTAGGGAACGCCATACAGTGCTCCCCCCTGTAGAGAACACCATACAGCGCCCCCCCTGTAGGGAACGCCATACAGCGTCTCCCCTCCCAAAAAAATGCGACCTACAGCGTGTCCGACAAAAGACATGTATCCCCTATCCACAGGATAGGGGATACATGTGTGATCGCTGGCAGCGATAGGGAGAACGGGGGACCGAAAGTCCCCCAAGCTCTCCATGACTAACCTCTGACTTCCGGCGTCTGCGCAGCTCACTAAAAATGAAAGGAGCGCTGGTCACGCATGCGCACAAGCGCGACCGGCGCTCCATTCACTTCTACGGAGCTGCCGACCCCGGCCCCCGGAAGTCCGAGGTTTGTGATGGAGAACTTCAGGGGACTTTCAGTCCCCCGTTCTCCCTATCGCTGCCAGCGATCACACATGTATCCCCTATCCTGTGGATAGGGGATACATGTCTTTTGTTTAATGGCAGAGCGGGGAGATACCTCCCTGCTCTGCCGTAGTGTTCAGTGGCGTCCCGCTGTAGCAGCCATAGGGGCTGCTAGCGGAGCCTCCGGCCATGGTGGGGGCCCGTGCCGGCGGGCGACACGGGCCCCCTCATGCCGCGGGCCCCGTAGCAGCCGCTACTGCTGCTACGGCGGTAGTTACGCCACTGTACTGTCCGCTGGTTACGGATTTCTGGACGGAAGTGAGCCTTGAGATTAATAGGATTTGCAAATCTAATATCTCACTCTCTATAGAATTGATAGCCCTAGCACTACCTTCTACAGATTTCAAACCTTCTAAATTGCATCTAGCAACACATTTGATTGCTGCTACTAAATACTTAATCCCAGTTTGTTGGCTTCAGACTTCTTCTCCATCTAAAACACAATGGATCGAGAAGGTTTGTCAGATTTGTAGACTTGAGGAGTTGACCAGCTGGCAAGACCATAAACACACACAATTTCTAAGTATTTGGAATCCATGGATGGAATATAGGTCCAGATTGCTTTGATTTAATGCATGTTAACTAGACGACAGGCTACACATAATTTTGTACTTCTCGCACATTGAGTCCGATATGTCTTAAAGAGATATCTAACTGTATTCTTATGTATGCTTACCCCCGTCTCCCCTATTGCCCACACTCCCACCTTTGTTTTTTCTTGTTTGTAAACCTTTGCGTACTTGTTTACTACAATTGTATTGCTTTGACATGTACATTGATTTTCTGTAAGGTTTCAAAGACATGTTAGAGATGCTTACAGGAATGTATGTAATTTACCATGTTGCACATGGTGTATTGTTTGTACTCTTATTAAATAAAAACAGATTTGACAAAAAAAAACAGAAAACGCTGCAGACAGATGTTATTTTAAAGTCTATAGTGAAATATAGAAACTCTACATACACAGCATTTTTTTGTGCCATTTTTGGGGTCAGAGGTGTTTGTTTTTTTTTAAATGCAGCATGCTTTAAAAATACGCTTGTATAAAACATGATGAAGAATGCATTGAATTTCAAGAAAAGATGAAAAATGAGAGTCTTCATTAGTTGATACTTGAAAAGATGATGACAAATACCAAGCTTTCGAGACTACTTTTAGTTAGCCTTTAAAAGGTATCAATTACTGAGGACTCTTTAATTTCACACATCTACTGGACAACATTATACAAAAATAAAATTATATATATATATATATATATATATATATATATATATATATATACACATATATTATATATATGTATGTATATTTATTCATTTTTTAAACAACCACTTTTTACAAGCATTTAAAAACAGTAAAAAAAAAAAATAGTGCGTGTAAGGAGGTCTTATAATGTTCATTCTAAACTGAACTCACAATCAAACTAAATAAAGTGTTACCAGAGAAGGTACTATACCACAGGAATAAGGATGATGTACAGGAATATGACGGATTTGTCCAGCTTGATGTCAACATTTTGAGCAAATCTACCCCACTTCACTGTGGATTTAAATATATATGTAGTATATATCTTCATTCTGGTTTCAGATTTGTAGATATTGTAACCTGTTACTACAAAACTGCTTTACCGCATTAAAATATAAGTCAGAAGGGGCTAGCGCGCTGAACAAGATGGACGTGTGAAAGGAGAGCTCTCCCGGTGACTGAGGAAAAATACCAGATTATACCGATTTAGCAGAATAGAACTCACCCTGATCCATCTGACACTTACGGTGAGGACATCAGGAGTGATAAGAGGTAAAAATCAGACGGCTGGAGAAGGTGGTGTGGTAACACGAGACCAGCCACAGGCCTGCGATAAGAGTAGCCGACACGAGGAGACCTCTCCTGCTAGCAACCCTCTCCCCCAGATCTCTCCCCCTCCGGATAGCACATCGGAGAGTGTTACCGGAGAATACCGGAACACGGAGACGGATTACTACTGCCAGGCAGTGGGAACGAAAGCCTGCTGCATTGCTCTCACACAGCAGCACTTGAGGTGGGAAGAAGGAGACAGCGTTATCATCGCCAGTACGACGCCATTACGACGCCATTACGCCGCCATTACACCGCTAATGCAACAACTTAAGATATCAGCATAAGTTGGACAGAAGGAGATCTCTGCTGAGCCGTGAGTAAACAGACTTGGTGGGGTTTACATACTCACTCACTACTATACCTATATATTAAAAGACTGTAACCCTGCGACGGAGGCCTGTTGGTACTGTGAGACCAGGACCTCAATTAGCAACACAGGCGCACACAGGAGTGAACGGGTGAGAGAGGCTACATAGCAGCAGTGATTGACACAAGCGGGACTGTGTATACACCTGGGTATATGGGCATAGCTCAAATTTTTCTTGAGGACTACTCAAGCCTCTAATACGAACACTGATATAAAACACCTATTAGGGTCATAGGCCCAATTTTTTCCCAAATTGGAACTATTTATATAATGGAACCAGTCTGAGAAGTGAAACTAGGAGAGGAGAAACTGGTGGACAAGCACAAGACATATACTTTGAGTCTTACCAAACATAGCGTTCAAAAATGGTCAGAGGACATAAAATGGATAGCTGGGACACCCCCAAACAGAAGAAAAAAGGACAGACAGATATGGATAAATTCCTACATAAAAAATCTCCTACATCGAAAAAAGAAGGCCGCAAAAGTGAGCAAGTGCCCTCCCAACAAGTAGATCAGTTAGAATCTTCAGATGAGAGTTCAGATGAGGAAGCTCCAAGAGGTGCTGGTTCAATAAATATATCCACAGCGGCAATGCAAAAGATAATTGAAAACGCTTTGAAACCGGTTCTGAAAGAACTTGTAGACTTCAAGCAAGAGGTGCGACAAATGCACAAGAGGGTCGAAGTACTAGAGGAAACCCAAAGCAAATTGATAACGCACAGTGCAGCAACAACTACCGCAATGGAGAACTGCCAAATTCATTTTAATAGTATTCTCTCCTATGTAGAAGATCAAGATAATAGGGGGCGGAGAAACAACTTGCGAATAAAAGGTATTCCAGAGACGGTCATGCCAACTGAAATCCCGTCGACAGTAAGCAAAATGTTACAAGTGTTAATACCAGACGACCAAGGCGGCACTCTAGTAGTAGAAAGAGCGCACAGGGCGCTGAGGCCAAAGCCAAAGGATGGAGACCCTCCAAGAGATGTTATCTGCCGACTTTTAAACTCATCACACAGAGATAAAATTCTCCGAGCAGCCAGAGAAGCTCATACGTTAATGTACAATGGCTATAATTACACAATATTTCAAGACATCTCTCCAGTTACTATGAACAAAAGACGACAACTAAAACCGCTGACGGAAGCTTTAAGAGCCAAAGGTATCCAGTACAGATGGTTATTTCCTTTTGGGATCGCCTTCGGAATAAATGGGGCTATGAAAACCATAAGATGTCCGGGTGACTTAACACCTTTATACGATGAGCTTGGCATGGACTCGCGACGACCGTTGTCCTGGCTTCAAATCGTGGATCTCGCATCGCTTCCGAGACCCCCGATCCCTACCATCACTGCATCAGGAATAACGGCATGGGGACATAACAGTAGGAAGAGACTTTCCACCCAAACAGAAGTTGACCCAGAGAAGACTCCTTGAAGAGATACTCGTATCCTTACCTGGAATGTGTGTTTTCGAAATGTTTCTAAAATATTATGCAGGAATGTTTAATGTTTAATTTTTAAATTTGAGTTAGACGCGAGGAGTTACGCCATATATGGTCAATATCTGCACTTTTGAAGGTTTTGTGTATTTAGCTCAGTTTATTCTATGCTCTCCTCTCCTGGTTCATCACGTATTGTGAAATACCTATTTAAGTAATCCACTGTACTTGTATAGGATATTGTCATTGATCTTGCACAACACATTGCTAAACTTACACCAAATATGTCCGACATACACGTAACAACATGGAATGTAAAAGGGATGAATTCACCAACAAAGCGATCTAGACTTTTCCAGATCCTGAGATCTCAGAACACAGACGTGGCGATGTTGCAAGAAACGCACTTAACAAAGAGGAAAATGCCCCAGCTATCCACAACATACTTTAACAAGTGGTTTCATTCACAACATCCTGATTTAAAAAAATGTGGTGTATCAATAGCTATCAAAAAATCAGTGCCCTTTACATATATATCTCAGCTTTCTGATGCAGAAGGGAGATTCCTCTTTGTTAAAGGCTTGATTGCGAATACACCAATCACGTTTGCGAACATTTATGCGCCAAACACTCAACAAGTCAAATGGTTGGTAACCACTTTGAAACAACTGAAGCTGTTCCAACATGGGATATGTATTTTAGGAGGTGATTTAAATGTCACTCTAGAGCCATTACTAGATTCGTCCAAAGGTAGCTCACAGCAATCGTATAGGAGTCTTAGATTGCTACAAAAAACACTAGCAGACCTACAATTGAGAGACACATGGAGGTCGTTTCACCCAACGGTTAAAGACTATACACACTTTTCTGCGCCCCATCAGTCCTATCAACGGCTGGACTATTATATTTGTTCAAGCCCCACAGCTCACTAAGGTGTCCGCAATAACAATTAAACAAATTGTAGTATCAGATCATGCCCCGGTGGTTATGGGCTTTAAGGTAATGTCTCTACCCAAATCGTCAAATGTCTGGAGATTAAATGAAACACTACTGAGGTCCTTGGTACACACACAGAGGATTTCAGATAGCCTTAGTCACTATTTTAAAGAAAATATAAATGAAGATATATCAATGGCTAACACATGGGAGGCACACAAGACAGTAATTAGGGGTGAGTTCATTTCTATTGGCTCTCGTGCTAAAAAGATTCATATGCAGGAAATAGATGAGACTATGAGGAAAATTTTAGAGTTAGAGGGACAACATAAATTATCCTTGGCAGCAAAGACCCAAAGAGAGTTAGTTACACAACGAGAACACCTCAAGCAGATACTTAACTTAAGAGCCTCCAAAGCATATTTAAACTCCAAACATGCAGTGTACCTTCACGGGAATAGGGGGTCAAAACTCATGGCCCTAATGGCTAAAAAACGACAGGACCAAGCCTATATTAGAACAATCAAGACAGAAAATGGGAAAATACACACAACAACAGAAAATATTGCACAACAATTTAAAACCTACTATGAGGCTTTATATGGGATAAGAGCACAGGAATCCGGGGAACAATTTGCACAGCGAAGCGAAGAAATAGATAATTTTTTGGAGAATATAAATCTTCCTAGGCTAGACGACAATCAGAGGGAAGTGTTGTCTCGACCCTTCTCTCCCACGGAAGTAGAAGAGGCCTTGAAAGGTATGCCTCTGGGGTAGAGCCCGGGACCTGATGGATTCCCAGGGGTATACTACAAAACCTTTCAAGAATTGCTTTTGCCACATATGGTTTCGACATATAACTCAATGTCTGAGGGTAGTGGGTTTACCCGTCAGACTTTAGAAGCACACATCTCTATAATCCCCAAAGCCGAAAAAGACCCGGCACTTTGTAGTAGTTACAGACCGATAACATTACTAAATGTAGATATAAAAATTTATGCTAAAATCATCGCGAATAGACTGAGGCTGCTGATACCGAATTTGGTAAATATGGAGCAAGTGGGGTTTGTAGCGGGGAGGGAGGGAAGAGACAACACACTGAGAGTACTACATCTGATACAGCTGGCTCGTAGACGTAAAATTCCCTTGGCACTGTTATCTACCGACGCCGAAAAGGCGTTTGACCGCGTAGATTGGACTTTTATGGTCAAAACGTTTCACAAATTTGGCTTACCGGAACTCATGATTAAGCAAATTATGGCCTTATACGCCTGTCCTTCAGCAAAGGTTAGAGTGAATGGTATCCTATCCCCCCCTTTTCGGATTATAAATGGAACGAGATAGGGTTGTCCGCTATCGCCTCTTTTATTTGTCTTAGCTATTGAAACGATGATTCAACAAGTTCGTCAATGCAAACAGATTCAAGGGGTGGAGATTGGGGGCAGAGTACACCTGACGGCATCCTTCGCTGATGATCTCTTGATATTAACCTCAAACCCACAAATCTCATTCCCCATACTGGCCGACATGTTTGTCAAATTTGAAGGAATCTCTAACTTTAAAATTAACCCAGATAAGTCGGTTGCATTGAACATCACGTGCTCTGAAGAGGTGGTAGCGGAGACCCAGCTTTCGTCCCCATTTAAATGGGCATTAAACTCGATTAAGTACTTGGGCATACAGATTGCACCTTCCCCGGACTCATGGTTTTCAATGAACTATAAACCCTTGATCTCACAAATTGATAGTATACTGACGAATTGGAAATTACCATATATATCCTGGCTAGGCAGATGTAACCTAATAAAAATGTTGATAATTCCCAAAATAACCTACCTGATACAGACAATGCCAATTTACCTACCACAAAAATACTTTCATAACATTAACAAGAAACTGCTAAGATACATATGGGGCGGAAGGGGACATCGGCTGGCGTTCAAGACCTTGATTAGACCAAAAGCACTAGGAGGAATAAATTTCACAGACCTCCAAACCTTCTACCAAGCTACTCAGATGAACAGAATACTAGACTGGTATGGGGTAACACGACACAAACTATATGTATATATAGAAGAAGAGGTGAGTGGTAGGCCTTTAACTCAGAGGTTAATACGGTCAGTGCTGCCTGGCATGAATGATACAACAACTAATATCCTCACAAAAGCGGTATTAGCTGTATGGAAAAAGTTGTCACTAGAAGAAGATGTTTGTCACACTCCTACATTACTGACAACACTAGGTGATCTATTAGGGCTTAAAGAGAAGAGGGAAGGGGCTCATATCTCCATGGGATCAGAATTGAGAGAAGTGGCATTAGGAAACATTGTACACATGGATAAATTTCCCTCGTTAGAGTACATTAAAGGTAAATACCCTCAAATGAGAATACATTATCTGGAGTACTTACAACTGCTCTCAAACTATAAATTTCTGGTAAAACATGGCTTTGTTATCAGACCACTGACATGGTTTGAGTCACTGCTGTCCTCAGCAACACCAATACCGAAATTCCTCTCCTTACTATATAAGAAGCTAGCTTCCATGAAGGGAAAGAGCGATTTACCACATATCTTATCATGGGAGAAAGAGCTGAAGGTTCAATTTACAAAGGCGGAAATACAATATATCTATAAATCCAGCAGCGGGCCCTCTAGATGCATAAACCTACAAGAAACCTCCTATAAATTAGTCACTAGATGGTACAAAATGCCGGAACTATTGCATCGTATAGACCCAACGATATCTCCCCTTTGCTGGAGATGTAACCAACAGGTAGGAACATATACGCACATCTGGTGGGAGTGTACAAATATTCAATCCTTTTGGAGAAAAGTACAACGAATTCTGACAATTATTTGCCCCACAGCACAGACTTTAACACTTACCTATTTACTGCTGAACCTTCATTCTGTCAACCCCTCAGGTCATTCACAGGAGAAATTGTGGCCACAATTAGTTTTAGCAGCAAAGGCTTTGATACCGCTAAATTGGAGGAAGACAACCTCCCCATCAATTACCCAATAGTTAAACAAAATAGCTCAAATGTCGAGACTAGAGGAACTAAGCTATCTGGCCTTAAGAAACGTAGGTAAATACTATAGTATTTGGCAACCTTGGTTGAACTTCCTAAATGACACAAAGGGATATATGGAATGCTTAGAGGAATGAAACAGTGGGTATCTGTAGGTCTCATCGCCATACAAAGTAGTAACGAGATCGAATGATGTGTCTACCAATGGTAAGGAGTCACAACACCAATACAGAGACAATATGTGGATCAGTTGATGGCAAGTTAAGAAGTAGAGAAGTAAAAGAGAAATATTTGATGCAAATTTAAATGGAATAGGGGAATCTTGTATGATGTTGTCACGAAAGGTATTAAAGTGTTATGTAATTAACAATGGAATTATATGTATCTCTAGTACAAATGATTCATCCGAATTGTATTTTATAACATGTATGTTAAAAAAAATTGGGAAAAAAACAATAAACAAAGTTTGACAAAAAAAAAAAAATATAAGTCAGAAGAATATAAAATGTAATATTCAAACAAATGCAAATACATTCATATTCAGTGGAAGAGAAATAATCAATTGTATACAATCATTAAAAAAAATAGCTATTCAAGCTTGATAAAATCAAATGAGCAACAACTATAACCCAATGAATAAGACTAAAAGACCTGAAAAAGAAAACAAAGCAAACAACAAAACTATATTATACAAATTAAAAGGCTACAAATCCCAATTTAAATGGGTTGTCCCATCAGTCACAAACTTCTCCAGCAGTAGCCACTGCAATGAAAATATGGTATAATATGCCACCTATGGTTCAGCACGACATGGGTAACTTTTACACAAAGGTAAACCAAAAAAAGGACTGATCCTATTTTGACAGTGACCTTATGAAGAAAAGTATATGCCTTATGCCTCATGCACACGACAGTGTGCATCGGCCGGGTCCCGTCAGTGATCTATGGAAAGATAGGACATGTCCTATCTTTCCACGGATCGGAGAATCAGGTTCGTTTTCACAGACCTGATTCACCAGCTAAAGTGGCCGATCAGTTAACTCTTTCAGCACCCTGGACAGTGACTGACGTCGACTAGCCTCATCTCATACACTGATGACACACGGAGCTGTCAAGTGCCTTTTGCGCACGCAAAACGCTGCGTTTTTTGCGTGCGCAAAATGCACACGCTCGTGTAAATGAGGCCTTAATTTATGAACATAAACTGACAAATCTAATGATAGCAAAGACCTTATTTACACATAAAGCCTAGAAATGAAAAACAGTTAAGGTATACAAAACTGATATCACTGGTTATACAGTTAATAGATATTTATGCTTAGGGTCTGTTCACATCTGTGTTTTGCTTCAGTTTATCCATGGTCTCATTGAAATGCATTATCACTATACTTAGGATCCATATGATATAGGTCACAAATAAAGTTCAGTGCCACAGACTGTGAGGGCATGCTGGAAGTTGTAATTTTGCAACAGCTGGCGAGCCACATGTTGGACGCAACTGGTGTACAGATAGCTTCAACTTACCTGTATAACCTATAAAGTAGGAATCAGACACAATTTTACTACATTATATTGGTTGAGGAGATAATGTTCCTGACATACTATGGAAAATATTACATAGCGAATCCATAACCTATAAGTGTAAGGGTATGTTCACACGATATATTTTGGGGCGTAAACACCTCGAAAAACACCTAAAAAACGGAAGCTGAACGCCTCCAAACATCTGCCCATTGATTTCAATGGGAAAAACGGATGAGGCGTTTTCGTTCAGATGGGGCGTTTTTTTACGCGGCCGTTTGAAAAATAGTATAGTACCTATGTTTCATCCATAGGCTGGGTTCACGCGACCTATTTTCAGGCGTAAACGAGGCGTTTTACGCCTCGAATTACGCCTGAAAACACGGCTCAAATACGTCGTAAAACATCTGCCCATTCATTTCAATGGGTTTGCCGACGTACTGTGCCGACGACCTGTAATTTTATGCGTCGCTGTCAAAAGACGGCGCGTAAAATAACAGTGTTGTCATAGAAGTGCAGGACACTTCTTGGGACGTAATTTGAGCCGTTTTTCATTGACTTCAATGAAGAACTGCTCCAAATTACGGCCGTAATTAACGCCTCGCAAAACGCGAGTACGAGCAATTACGTCTGAAATTCAGGAGCTGTTTTCTCCTGAAAACAGCTCTGTAATTTCAGCCGTAATTGACGTTATCGTGTGCACATACCCATAAAGTTTAAAACCTGTTGTACCAATCACATATCTTTCCTAGTTTAGTGATCCACTATAGTTTAATTATGAAGTTTCATTATCAAGTCTGCGACCTTCCACCTTTAGAGAATTTTTCAAAGATGGGAATTCAGTGAAAATGCGGTCTGAGGATTAGGTTTTCATATCAAATGGGTTGTATAGTCTTATGCAAATAAAGTGTATTCATTGTATAACGAAAAGTCAAACAATGTTCCTATTTTTTTTTTCCTCTAGTGTATCAATCTCTGGTTGCTGTAAGTGAATGGAGACATTCCTTGTTTTCATTTAGCACTCCCACTTGCTCCACTCTCGCGTTACTGTGTATCAGTCAGTTAGGTCTTCTTCACACAGTACAGTTTTATTTTTTCTCTCAAGTCAAAGCGGATCCTATAACGAAGAAAGGAAATACTTTTGGATCCAATCCTTGTTTTGGTCAAAAATAAAAACAGCACCAAACCTGCACTATGTGAACAATGCTGGCCAGATGCCATATTAGTAAGGTCAGTGGGGAAGATATTTCTGTGTGGCAGTTCCTGAGTGGTCAATGGTGGTGGCCATGTGTGTAGGCCAAGTGGCTAATTACTGTCCCAGGAGTCACTGGGTGAAGGGGGCCAGCTGATTGGGCATAGTGAGCAGTCAGGTCAGGTGGAATCAACTGCAGGTGGTAAGCTGAATAGCAGGAATGGTAAGAATTTGCCATTTGACAAAATGTTACTTATTCATGTTTTTTTTAGTGAGAGCATCTCATAAATAAAATTCACCAGTTTGTTGTATTTCCTTTCTATGAGGGTCCAATGGCGGATAGAAGGTTCATGCCTTATGAATTACTGTAAGATCATGAAAAGCTGTTATACTGACATTCATGTCTGAACAAAGACAGTACTTCCATAAGGTCATTATCCCCAAAACGTCAGCTTAGGGACCAAATATTCAACAATCGCATACTGCTAACTTTCTTCACTAATACTGTATGTTAAATTAGCCATAAAAATAATTAAATGCATACAACTCCTTTAAACTTATTTAACAGTGACCTTAAGGGCTTATTTAGACGAATGTATAATACGTCCGTGCAACGCGCGTGATTTTCACACGCCTCGCACAGACCTATGTTAGTCTATGGGGTCATGCAGACTGTCCGTGATTTTTACGCAGCGTCTGTCTGCTGCGTAAAACTCACGACATGTCCTATATTTGTGCGTTGTTCGCGCATTACGCACCCATTGATGTCAATGGGTGCGTGAAAATCACTCACAGAACACGGAAGCACTTCCGTGTGACGTGCGTGATTCGC